>NW_026735422.1:0-129831 GCF_949786415.1 Peromyscus eremicus
TTTCAGTTTGCTAAGCAGAGTTGAACTAGATATGGCCGCTGTGTTTAGGAAGCACAGTTCTTTTGTTCTGAGCAAGCTCACTGTTCGGACCACATAGGAAACACAGAAGAGTAGAAGAGTGCTCTTTTCTCAAAAGCAGAGTGTGTTTCTTGTAAGGCGAGCTAGTGTTTGTTTCCCAGTCCTCAATGGAGTTGAATCCCATGCAGTTTCTGGTCCTACGAGCAAGAGGTGTTTTCTGGTTAAAAAAAGTCACTATTGCGCTCCCATTGCCATATAGAGTGTAAATAGCACTCGCGTCTGTTTCCAGCAAGTACAGTGTATTGGACTGAAGCGGAGCTACTGTTCTTGTCAGTTTCTTAAGCAGAGTTGAACTAGATATGACCCCTGTCTGTAGAAAGCACAGGTCTTTTTTTCTGAGCAAGCTCACTGTTCGGACCTCATAGGAAACACAGTCGAGTAGAAGAGTGCTCTTTTCTCAAAAGCAGAGTGTGTTTCTTGTAAGGCGAACTAGCGTTTGTTTCCCAGTCCTAAATGGAGTTGAAACATATGCAGTTTATTGTCCTACGAGCAAGAGTTGTTTTCTGGTAACGAGAGTCACTATTGCGCTCCCATTTCATACTCAGGGCAAATAGCACTGGCGTCTGTTCCCAGCATGTACAGTGTATTGGACTGAAGAGGATCTACTGTTCTTTTCAGTTTCCTTAGCAGAATTGAACTAGATATGGCAGTATTTGTATGAAGCACAGTTCTTTTGTTCTGAGCAAGCTCACTGTTCTGGTCCTATAGCAAAAACAGTAGAGAAGAAGAGTGCTCTTTTCTCAAAAGCAGAGTGTTTTTCTTGTAAGGCGAGCTAGTGTTTGTTTCCCAGTCCTAAATGGAGTTGAATCACATGCAGTTTTTGGTCCTACAAACAAGAGTTGTTTCTGGAAAGGAAAGTCACTATTGCGTTCCCATTTCCATACACAGTGCAAATAGCACTCGCGTCTGTTCCCAGCAAGTACAGTGTATTGGACTGAAGAGGAGCTACTGTTCTTGTCAGTTTCCTAAGCAGAATTGAACTAATTATGGCCCCTGTGTGTAGGAAGCACAGTTCTTTTGTTCTGAGCAAGCTCACTGTTCGGACCCCATAGGATACACAGTAGAGTAGAAGAGTGCTCATTTCTCAAAAGGAGAGTGTGTTTCTTGTAATGCGAGCTAGTGTTTGTTTCCCAGTCTGAAATGGAGTTGAATCCCATGCAGTTTCTGGTCCTACGAGCAAGAGTTGTTTTCTGGTAAGAAGAGTCACTATCACGCCCCATTGTCATACACAGGGCAAATAGCACTGGCGTCTGTTCCCAGCAAGTACAGTGTATTGGACTGAAGGCGAGCTACTGTTCTTGTCAGTTTCCTAAGCAGAGCTGAACTAGATATGCCCCTGTGTGTAGGAAGCACAGTTCTTTTGTTCTGAGCAAGCTCAATGTTCGTACCACATAGAAAACACATTAGAGTAGAAGAGTGCTCTTTTCTCAAAAGCAGAGTGTGTTTCTTGTAAGGCGAGCGAGTGTTTGTTTCCCAGTCCTAAATGGAGTTGAATCACATACAGTTTTTGGTCCTACGAGCAAGAGTTGTTTTCTGGTAAGGAAAGTCACTATTGCACTCCCATTGCCATACACAGTTCAAATAGCACTCGTGTCTGTTCCCAGCAAGTACAGTGTATTGGACTGAAGAGGAGCTACTGTTCATGTCAGTTTTCTAAGCAGAGTTGAACTAGATATGGCCCGTGTGTGTAGGAAGCACAGTTCTTTTGTTCTGAGCAAGATCTGTGTTCGGAAGACATATGAACCATAGTAGAGTAGAAGAGTGCTCTTTTCTCAAAAGCAGAGTGTGTTTCTTGTAAGTCGAGCTAGAGTTTGTTTCCCAGTCCTAAATGGAGTTGAATCACGTGCAGTTTTTGGTCCTATGAGCAAGAGTTGTTTTCTTGTAAGCAAAGTCACTATTGAGCTCACATTGCCATACACAGTGCAAATACCACTGGCGTCTGTTCTAGCAAGTACAGTGTATTGGACTGAAGAGGAGCTACTGTTCTTGTCAGTTTCCTAAGCAGAGTTGAACTAGATATGGCCCGTGTGTGTAGGAAGCACAGTTCTTTTGTTCTGAGCAAGCTCCATGTTCGGACCCCATATGAACCACAGTAGAATAGAAGACTGCTCTTTTCTCAAAAGCAGAGTGTGTTTCTTGTAAGGCGAGCTATCGTTTGTTTCCCAGTCCTAAATGGAGTTGAATCACATGCAGTTTTTGGTCCTACGAAACAGAGTTGTTTTCTGGTAAGGAAAGTCACTATTGCGCTCCCTTTGCCATACACAGTGCAAACAGCACTCGCGTCTGTTCCTAGCAAGTACAGTGTATTGCACTGAAGAGGAGCTACTGTTCTTGTCAGTTTCCTAAGCAGAGTTGAACTAGATATGGCCCCTGTGTGTATGAAGCATAGTTCTTTTGTTCTGAGCAAGCTCACTGTTCGGACCCCATAGGAAACACAGTAGAGTAGAAGAGTGCTCTTTTCTCAAAAGCAGAGTGTGTTTCTTGTAAGGCGATCTAGCGTTTGTTTCCCAGTCCTAAATGGAGTTGAATCAAATGCAGTTTCTTGTCTTACGAGCAAGAGTTGTTTTCTGGTAAGAAGAGTCACTATTGCGCTCCCATTGTCATACACAGGGCAAATAGCACTGGCGTCTGTTCCCAGCATGTACAGTGTATTGGACTGAAGAGGATCTACTGTTCTTGTCAGTTTCCTAAGCAGAATTGAACTAGATATGGCCGTATTTGTAGGAAGCACAGTTCTTTTGTTCTGAGCAAACTCACTGTTCTGGCACTATAGGAGACACAGTAGAGTATAAGAGTGCTCTTTTCTCAAAAGCAGAGTGTGTTTCTTGTAAGGCGAGCTAGCTTTTGTTTCCCAGTCCTAAATGGAGTTGAATCACATGCAGTTTTTGGTCCTATGTGCAAGAGTTGTTTTCTGGTAAGGAAAGTCACTATTGCGCTCCCATTTCCATACAGAGTGCAAATAGCACTCGGATCTGTTCCCAGCAAGTACAGTGTATTGGACTGAAGCGGAGCTACTGTTCTTTTCAGTTTGCTAAGCAGAGTTGAACTAGATATGGCCCCTGTGTGTAGGAAGCACCGTTCTTTTGTTCTGAGCAAGCTCACTGTACTGGCCCTATAGGAAACACAGAAGAGTAGAAGAGTGCTCTTTTCTCAAAAGCAGAGTGTGTTTCTTGTAAGGCGAGCTAGTGTTTGTTTCCCAGTCCTCAATGGAGTTGAATCCCATGCAGTTTCTGGTCCTACGAGCAAGAGGTGTTTTCTGGTTAAAAAAAGTCACTATTGTGCTCCCATTGCCATATAGAGTGTAAATAGCACTCGCGTCTGTTTCCAGCAAGTACAGTGTATTGGACTAAAGCGGAGCTACTGTTCTTGTCAGTTTCCTAAGCAGAGTTGAACTAGATATGACCCCTGTGTGTAGAAAGCACAGTTCTTTTTTTCTGAGCAAGCTCACTGTTCGGACTCCATAGGAAAGACAGTAGAGTAGAAGAGTGCTCTTTTCTCAAAAGCAGAGTGTGTTTCTTGTAAGGCGATCTAGCGTTTGTTTCCCAGTCCTAAATGGAGTTGAATCAAATGCAGTTTCTTGTCCTATGAGCAAGAGTTGTTTTCTGGTAAGAAGAGTCACTATTGCGCTCCCATTGTCATACACAGGGCAAATAGCACTGGCGTCTGTTCCCAGCATGTACAGTGTATTGGACTGAAGAGGATCTACTGTTCTTGTCAGTTTCCTAAGCAGAATTGAACTAGATATGGCAGTATTTGTATGAAGCACAGTTCTTTTGTTCTGAGCAAACTCACTGTTCTGGCACTATAGGAGACACAGTAGAGTATAAGAGTGCTCTTTTCTCAAAAGCAGAGTGTGTTTCTTGTAAGGCGAGCTAGCTTTTGTTTCCCAGTCCTAAATGGAGTTGAATCACATGCAGTTTTTGGTCCTATGTGCAAGAGTTGTTTTCTGGTAAGGAAAGTCACTATTGCGCTCCCATTTCCATACAGAGTGCAAATAGCACTCGCATCTGTTCCCAGCAAGTACAGTGTATTGGACTGAAGCGGAGCTACTGTTCTTTTCAATTTGCTAAGCAGATTTGAACTAGATATGGCCCCTGTGTGTAGGAAGCACAGTTCTTTTTTTCTGAGCAAGCTCACTGTTCGGACCACATAGGAAACACAGAAGAGTAGAAGAGTGCTCTTTTCTCAAAAGCAGAGTGTGTTTCTTGTAAGGCGAGCTAGTGTTTGTTTCCCAGTCCTCAATGGAGTTGAATGCCATGCAGTTTCTGGTCCTACGAGCAAGAGGTGTTTTCTGGTTAAAAAAAGTCACTATTGCGCTCCCATTGCCATATAGAGTGTAAATAGCACTCGCGTCTGTTTCCAGCAAGTACAGTGTATTGGACTGAAGCGGAGCTACTGTTCTTGTCAGTTTCCTAAGCAGAGTTGAACTAGATATGACCCCTGTGTGTAGAAAGCACAGTTCTTTTTTTCTGAGCAAGCTCACTTTTCGGACCCCATAGGAAACACAGTCGAGTAGAAGAGTGCTCTTTTCTCAAAAGCAGAGTGTGTTTCTTGTAAGGCGAGCTAGCGTTTGTTTCCCAGTCCGAAATGGAGTTGAAACACATGCAGTTTATTGTCCTACGAGCAAGAGTTGTTTTCTGGTAACAAGAGTCACTATTGCGCTCCCATTGTCATACTCAGGGCAAATAGCACTGGCGTCTGTTCCCAGCATGTACAGTGTATTGGACTGAAGAGGATCTACTGTTCTTTTCAGTTTCCTTAGCAGAATTGAACTGGATATGGCAGTATTTGTAGGAAGCACAGTTCTTTTGTTCTGAGCAAGCTCACTGTTCTGGTCCTATAGGAAACACAGTAGAGAAGAAGAGTGCTCTTTTCTCAAAAGCAGAGTGTTTTTCTTGTAAGGCGAGCTAGTGTTTGTTTCCCAGTCCTAAATGGAGTTGAATCACATGCAGTTTTTGGTCCTACGAGCAAGAGTTGTTTCTGGTAAGGAAAGTCACTATTGCGTTCCCATTTCCATACACAGTGCAAATGGCACTCGCGTCTGTTCCCAGCAATTACAGTGTATTGGACTGAAGAGGAGCTACTGTTCTTGTCAGTTTCCTAAGCAGAGTTGAACTAATTATGGCCCCTGTGTGTAGGAAGCACAGTTCTTTTGTTCTGAGCAAGCTCACTGTTCGGACACCATAGGATACACAGTAGAGTAGAAGAGTGCTCTTTTCTCAAAAGGAGAGTGTGTTTCTTGTAATGCGAGCTAGTGTTTGTTTCCCAGTCAGAAATGGAGTTGAATCCCATGCAGTTTCTACTCCTACAAGCAAGAGATGTTTTCTGGTAAGAAGAGTCACTATTACGCTCCCATTGTCATACACAGGGCAAATAGCACTGGCGTCTGTTCCCAGCAAGTATAGTGTATTGGATTGAAGCGGAGCTACTGTCTTGTCAGTTTCCTAAGCAGAGCTGAACTAGATATGGCCCCTGTTTGGAGTAAGCACAGTTCTTTTGTTCTGAGCAAGCTCAATGTTCGGACCCCATAGAAAACACATTAGAGTAGAAGAGTGCTCTTTTCTCAAAAGCAGATTGTGTTTTTTTTGTAAGGCGTGCTAGTGTTTGTTTCCCAGTCCTAAATGGAGTTGAATCACATACAGTTTTTGGTCCTACGAGCAAGAGTTGTTTTCTGGTAAGGAAAGTCACTATTGCACTCCCATTGCCATACACAGTTCGAATAGCACTCGTGTCTGTTCCCAGCAAGTACTGTGTATTGGACTGAAGAGGATCTACTGTTCTTCTCAGTTTCCTAAGCAGACTTGAACTAGATATGGCCGGTGTGTGTAGGAAGCACAGTTCTTTTGTTCTGAGCAAGCTCAGTGTTCGGACCCCATATGAACCACAGTAGAATAGAAGACTGCTCTTTTCTCAAAAGCAGAGTGTGTTTCTTGTAAGGCGAGCTAGAGTTTGTTTCCCAGTCCTAAATGGAGTTGAATCTCATGCAGTTTTTGGTCCTACGAGCAAGAGTTGTTTTCTCGTAAGCAAAGACACTATTGTGCTCCCATTGCCATACAGAGTGCAAATAACACTGTCGTCTGTTCCAGCAAGTACAGTGTATTGGACTGAAGAGGAGCTACTGTTCTTGTCAGTTTCCTAAGCAGAGTTGAACTACATATGGCCCGTGTGTGTAGGAAGCACAGTTCTTTTGTTCTGAGCAAGCTCACTGTTCGGACCCCATATGAAAAACAGTAGAACAGAAGACTGATCTTTTCTCAAAAGCAGAGTGTGTTTCTTGTAAGGCGAGCTAGCGTTTGTTTCCCAGTCCTAAATGGAGTTGAATCTCATGCAGTTTTTGGTCCTACGAGCAAGAGTTGTTTTCTCGTAAGCAAAGACACTATTGTGCTCCCATTGCCATACAGAGTGCAAATAACACTGTCGTCTGTTCCAGCAAGTACAGTGTATTGGACTGAAGAGGAGCTACTGTTCTTGTCAGTTTCCTAAGCAGAGTTGAACTAGATATGGCCCGTGTGTGTAGGAAGCACAGTTCTTTTGTTCTGAGCAAGCTCAATGTTCGGACCCCATATGAAAAACAGTAGAACAGAAGACTGATCTTTTCTCAAAAGCAGAGTGTGTTTCTTGTAAGGCGAGCTAGCGTTTGTTTCCCAGTCCTAAATGGAGTTGAATCACATGCAGTTTTTGTTCCTACGAACAAGAGTTATTTTCTGGTAAGGAAAGTCACTATTGTGCTCCCTTTGCCATACACAGTGCAAATAGCACTCGCGTCTGTTCCTAGCAAGTACAGTGTATTGCACTGAAGAGGAGCTACTATTCTTGTCAGTTTCCTAAGCAGAGTTGAACTAGATATGGCCCCTGTGTGTAGGAAGCACAGTTCTTTTGTTCTGAGCAAGCTCACTGTTCGGACCACATAGGAAACACAGTGGAGTAGAAGAGTGCTCTTTTCTCAAAAGCAGAGTGTGTTTCTTGTAAGGCGAGCTAGTGTTTGTTTCCCAGTCCTAAATGGAGTTGAATCACATGCAGTTTCTTGTCCTATGAGCAAGAGTTGTTTTCTGGTAAGAAGAGTCACTATTGTACTCCCATTGTCATACACAGGGCAAATAGCACTGGCGTCTGTTCCCAGCAAGTACAGTGTATTGGACTGAAGAGGAGCTACTGTTCTTGTCAGTTTCCTAAGCAGAGTTGAACTAGATATGGCCCATGTGTGTAGGAAGCACAGTTCTTTTGTTCTCAGCAAGCTCACTGTTCGGACACCATATGAACCACAGTGAAATAGAAGACTGCTCTTTTCTCAAAAGCAGAGTGTGTTTCTTGTAAGACGAGCTAGCACTTGTTTCCTAGTATTAAATGGACTTGAATCTCATGCAGTTTTTGGTCCTACGAGCAAGAGTTGTTTAATCGTAAGCAAAGTCACTATTGTGCTCCCATTGCCATACACAGTGCAAATAGCTCTCGTGTCTGTTCCCAGCAAGTACAGTGTATTGGACTGAAGAGGAGCTACTGTTCTTGTCAGTTTCCTAATCAGAGTTGAACTAGATATGTCCCGTGTGTGTAGGCAGCACAGCTCTTTTGTTCTGAGTAAGCTCAATGTTCGGACCCCATATGAACCACAGTAGAACAGAAGACTGCTCTTTTCTCAAAAGCAGAGTGTGTTTCTTGTAAGGCGAGCTAGCGTTTGTTTCCCAGTCCTAAATGGAGTAGAATCACATGCAGTTTTTGGTCCTACGAGCAAGAGTTGTTTTCTCGTAATCAAAGTCACTATTGCGCTCCCATTGCCATACACAGTGCAAATAGCACTCGCGTCTGTTCCCAGCAAGTACAGTGTATTGGACTGAAGAGGAGCTACTGTTCTTGTCAGTTTCCTAAGCAGAGTTGAACTAGATATGGCCCATGTGTGTAGGAAGCCCAGTTCTTTTGTTCTGAGCAAGCTCAATGTTCGGACCCCATATGAACCACAGTAGAATAGAAGACTGCTCTTTTCTCAAAAGCAGAGTGTGTTTCTTGTAAGGCGAGCTAGCGTTTGTTTCCCAGTCCTAAATGGAGTTGAATCACATGCAGTTTTTGGTCCTACGAGCAAGAGTTGTTTTCTGGTAAGGAAAGTCACTATTGCGCTCCCTTTGCCATACACAGTACAAATAGCACTCGCGTCTGTTCACAGCAAGTACAGTGTATTGGACTGAAGAGGAGCTACTGTTCTTGTCAGTTTCCTAAGCAGAGTTGAACTAGATATGGCCCATGTGTGTAGGAAGCACAGTTCTTTTGTTCTGAGCAAGCTCACTGTTCGGACACCATAGGAAACACAGTAGAGTAGAAGAGTGCTCTTTTCTCAAAAGCAGAGTGTGTTTCTTGTAAGGCGAGCTAGCGTTTGTTTCCCAGTCCTAAATGGAGTTGAATCACATGCAGTTTCTTGTCCTACGAGCAAGAGTTGTTTTCTGGTAAAAAGAGTCACTGTTGCGCTCCCATTGTCATACACAGGGCAAATAGCACTGGCGTCTATTCCCAGCATGTACAGTGTATTGGACTGAAGAGGAGCTACGGTTCTTGTCAGTTTCCTAAGCAGAATTGAACTAGATATGGCCGTATTTGTAGGAAGCACAGTAATTTTTTTCTGAGCAAACTCACTGTTCTGGCCCTATAGGAAACACAGTAGAGTAGAAGAGTGCTCTTTTCTCAAAAGCAGAGTGTGTTTCTTGTAAGGAGAGCTAGCGTTTGTTTCCCAGTCCTAAATGGAGTTGAATCACATGCAGTTTTTGGTACTATGAGCAAGAGTTGTTTTCTGGTAAGGAAAGTCACTATTGCGCTCCCATTTCCATACACAGTGCAAATAGCACTCGCATCTGTTCCCAGGAAGTACAGTGTATTGGACTGAAGCGGAGCTACTGTTCTTGTCAGTTTCTTAAGCAGAGTTGAACTAGATATGGCCCCTGTGTGTAGGAAGCACAGTTCTTTTGTTCTGAGCAAGCGCACTGTTCGGACCACATAGGAAACAGAGAAGAGTAGAAGAGTGCTCTTTTCTCAAAAGCAGAGTGGGTTTCTTGTAAGGCGAGCTAGTGTTTGTTCCCCAGTCATAAATGGGGTTGAATCCCATGCAGTTTTTGTTCCTACGAGGAAGAGGTGTTTTCTGATAAGAAGAGTCACTATTGCGCTCTTATTTCTATACACAGTACAAATAGGACTCTCGTCTGTTCCCAGCTAGTACAGTGTATTGGACTGAAGAGGAGCTACCGTTCTTGTCAGTTTCCTAAAAAGAGTTGAACTAGATATGGCCCGTGCGTGTAGGAAGCACAGTACTTTTGTTCTGAGCAAGCTCACTGTTCGGACCACATAGGAAACACAGTAGAGCAGAAGAGTGCTCTTTTCTCAAATCAGAGTGAGTTTCTTGTAAGGCAAGCTAGTGTTTGTTTCCCAGTACTAAATGGAGTTGAATCACATCCTGTTTTGGTCCTACGAGCAAGAGTTGTTTTCTGGTAAGGAAAGTCACTATTGCGCTCCCATTGTCAGACACAGGGCAAATAGCCCTGGCGTCTGTTCCCAGCATGTACAGTGTATTGGACTGAAGAGGATCTACTGTTCTTGTCAGTTTCCTAAGCAGAATTGAACTAGATATGGCCGTATTTGTAGGAAGCACAGTTCTTTTGTTCTGAGCAAACTCACTGTTCTGGCCCTATAGGAAAAAACAGTAGAGTAGAAGAGTGCTCTTTTCTCAAAAGCAGAGTGTGTTTCTTGTAAGGCGAGCTAGCGTTTGTTTCCCAGTCTTAAATGGAGTTGAATCCCATGCAGTTTCTGGTCCTACCAGCAAGAGTTGTTTTCTGGTAAGGAAAGTCACTATTGCGCTCCCATTTCCATAAACAGTGCAAATAGCAATCGCATCTGTTCCCAGCAAGTACAGTGTATTGGACTGAAGCGGAGCTACTGTTCTCGTCAGTTTCCTAAGCAGAGTTGATCTAGATATGGCCCCTGTGTGTAGAAAGCACAGTTCTTTTTTTCTGAGCAAGCTCACTGTTCGGACACCATAGGAAAAACAGTCGAGTAGAAGAGTGCTCTTTTCTCAAAAGCAGAGTGTGTTTCTTGTAAGGCGAGCTAGCGTTTGTTTACCAGTCTTTAATGGAGTTGAAACACATGCAGATTATTGTCCTACGAGCAAGAGTTGTTTTCTGGTAAGAAGAGTCACTATTGCGATCCCATTGTCATACACAGGGCAAATAGCACTGGCGTCTGTTCCCAGCATGTACAGTGTATTGGATTGAAGAGGATCTACTGTTCTTTTCAGTTTCCTAAGCAGAATTGAACTAGATATGGCCATATTTGTATGAAGCACAGCTCTTTTGTTCTGAGCAAGCTCACTGTTCTGGCCCTATAGGAAACACAGTAGAGTAGAAGTCTGCTCTTTTCTCAAAAGCAGAGTGTGTTTCTTGTAAGGCGAGCTAGCGTTTGTTTCCCAGTCCTTAATGGAGTTGAATCACATGCAGTTTTTGGTCCTACGAGCAAGAGTTGTTTTCTGTTAAGGAAAGTCACTATTGCGCTCCCTTTGCCATACACAGTACAAATAGGACTCGCGTCTGTTCCCAGCAAGTACAGTGTATTGAACTGAAGAGGAGCTACTGTTCTTGTCACTTTCCTAAGCAGAGTTGAACTAGATATGGCCCATGTGTGTAGGAAGCACAGTTCTTTTGTTCTCAGCAAGCTCACTGTTCGGACACCATATGAACCACAGTGAAATAGAAGACTGCTCTTTTCTCAAAAGCAGAGTGTGTTTCTTGTAAGGCAAGCTAGCGTTTGTTTCCCAGTCCTAAATGGAGTTGAATCTCATGCAGTTTTTGGTCCTACGAGCAAGAGTTGTTTACTCGTAAGCAAAGTCACTATTGCGCTCCCATTGCCATACACAGTACAATTACAACTGGCGTCTGTTCCCAGCAAGTACAGTGTATTGGACTGAAGAGGAGCTACTGTTCTTGTCAGTTTCCTAAGCAGAGTTGAACTAGATATGTCCCGTGTGTGTAGGAAGCACAGTTCTTTTGTTCTGAGTAAGCTCAAAGTTTGGACCCCATATGAACCACAGTAGAATAGAAGACTGCTCTTTTCTCAAAATCAGAGTGTGTTTCTTGTAAGGAGAGCTAGCGTTTGTTTCCCAGTCCTAAATGGAGTTGAATCACATGCAGATTCTTGTCCTACGAGCAAGAGTTTTTTTCTGGTAAGAAGAGTCACTATTGCTCTCCCATTGTCATACACAGGGCAAATAGCTCTGGCGTCTGTTCACAGCATGTACAGTGTATTGGACTGAACAGGAGCTACTGTTCTTTTCAGTTTCCTAAGCAGAATTTAACTAGATATGGCAGTATTTGTATGAAGCACAGTTCTTTTGTTCTGAGCAAGCTCACTGTTCTGGCCCTATAGGAAACACAGTGGAGTAGAAGAGTGCTCTTTTCTCAAAAGCAGAGTGTGTTTCTTGTAAGGCGAGCTAGTGTTTGTTTCCCAGTCAGAAATGGAGTTGAATCCCATGCAGTTTCTGGTCCTACGAGCAAGAGGTGTTTTCTGGTAAGGAAAGTCACTATTGCGCTCCCATTGCCATACACAGTGCCAATAGCACTCGCGTCTGTTCCCAGCAAGTACAGTGTATTGGACTGAAGAGGAGCTACTGTTCTTGTCAGTTTCCTAAGCAGAGTTGAACTAGATATGGCCCGTGTGTGTAGGAAGCACAGTTCTTTTGTTCTGAGCAAGCTCAATGTTCGGACCGCATAGGAAAAACAATAGAGTAGAAGAGTGCTCTTTTCTCAAAAGCAGAGTGTGTTTCTTGTAAGGCGAGCTAGCGTTTGTTTCCCAGTCCTAAATGGAGTTGAATCACATGCAGTTTTTGATCCTACGAGCAAGAGTTGTTTCTGGTAAGGAAAGTCACTACTGCGCTCCCTTTGCCATACACAGTGCAAATAGCACTCGCGTCTGTTCCAGCAAGTACAGTGTATTGGACTGAAGAGCAGATACTGTTTTTGTCCGTTTCCGAAGCAGAGTTGAACTAGATATGGCCCATGTGTGTAGGAAGCACAGTTCTTTTGTTCTGAGCAAGCTCACTGTTCGGACCCCATAGGAAACACAGTACAGTAGAAGAGTGCTCTTCTCTGAAAAAGCAGAGTGTGTTTCTTGTAAGGCGAGCTAGCATTTGTTTCCCAGTCCTAAATGGAGTTGAATCACATGCAGTTTCTTGTCCTACGAGCAAGAGTTGTTTTCTGGTAAGAGGAGGCACTATTGAGCTCCCATTGTCATACACAGGGCAAATAGCACTGGCCTCTGTTCCCAGCATGTACAGTGTATTGGACTGAAGAGAATCTACTGTTCTTGTCAGTTTCCTAAGCAGAATTGAACTAGATATGGCTGTATTTGTAGGAAGCACAGTTCTTTTCTTCTGAGCAAACTCACTGTTCTGGCCCTATAGGAAACACAGTAGAGTAGAAGAGTGCTCTTTTCTCAAAAGCAGAGTGTGTTTCTTGTAAGGCGAGCTAGCGTTTGTTTCCCAGTCCTAAATGGAGTTGAATCACATCCTGTTTTTGGTCCTACGAGCAAGAGTTGTTTTCTGGTAAGGAAAGTCACTATTGCACTCCCATTGCCATACACAGTGCAAATAGCACTCGCATCTGTTCCCAGCAAGTACAGTGTATTGGACTGAAGAGGAGCTACTGTTCTTGTCAGTTTCCTAAGCAGAGTTGAACTAGATATGGCCCCTGTGTGTAGGAAGCACAGTTCTTTTGTTCTGAGCAAGCTCACTGTTCTGACCCCATAGAAAACACAGTAGAGTAGAACAGTGCTCTTTTCTCAAAAGCAGAGTATGTTTCTTGTAAGGAGAGCTAGCGTTTGTTTCCCAGTCCTAAATGGAGTTGAATCACATGCAGTTTCTGGTCCTACGAGCAAGGGTGGTTTTCTGGTAAGGAAAGTCACTATTGCGCTCCCATTGCCATACACAGTGCAAATAGCACTCTCGTCTGTTCCCAGCAAGTACAGTATATTGGACTGAAGAGGAGCTACTGTTCTTGTCAGTTTCCTAAGCAGAATTGAACTAGATATGGCCTTATTTGTAGGAAGCACAGTTCTTTTGTTCTGAGCAAACTCACTGTTCTGGCCCTATAGGAAACACAGTAGAGTAGAAGAGTGCTCTTTTCTGAAAAAGCAGAGTGTGTTTCTTGTAAGGCGAGCTAGCGTTTGTTTCCCAGTCCTAAATGGAGTTGAATCACATGCAGTTTCTTGTCCTACGAGCAAGAGTTGTTTTCTGGTAAGAAGAGGCACTATTGAGCTCCCATTTTCATACACAGGCCAAATAGCACTGGCCTCTGTACCCAGCATGTACAGTGTATTGGACTGAAGAGGATCTACTGTTCTTGTCAGTTTCCTAAGCAGAATTGAACTAGATATGGCTGTAATTGTAGGAAGCACAGTTCTTTTCTTCTGAGCAAACTCACTGTTCTGGCCCTATAGGAAACACAGTAGAGTAGAAGAGTGCTCTTTTCTCCAAAGCAGAGTGTGTTTCTTGTAAGGCGAGCTAGTGTTTGTTTCCCAGTCCTAAATGGAGTTGAATCACATGCAGTTTTTGGTCCTATGAGCAAGAGTTGTTTTCTGGTGAGGAAAGTCACTATTGCGCTCCCATTTCCATACACAGTGCAAATAGCACTCGCGTTTGTTCAAAGCTAGTACAGTGTATTGAACTGAAGCGGAGCTACTGTTCTTGTCAGTTTGCTAAGCAGAGTTGAACTAGATATGGCCCCTGTGTGTAGGAAGCACAGTTCTATTGTTCTGAGCAAGCTCACTGTTCAGACCCCATAGGAAACACAGTAGGGTGGAAGAGTGCTTTTTTCTCAAAAGCAGAGTGTGTTTCTAGTAAGGCAAGCTAGCGTTTATTTCCCAGTCCTAAATGGAGTTGAATCACATCCTGTTTTTGGTCCTACGAGCAAGAGTTGTTTTCTGGTAAGGAAAGTCACTATTGCACTCCCATTGCCATACACAGTGCAAATAGCACTCGCATCTGTTCCCAGCAAGTACAGTGTATTGGACTGAAGAGGAGCTACTGTTCTTGTCAATTTCCTAAGCAGAGTTGAACTAGATATGGCCCCTGTGTGTAGGAAGCACAGTTCTTTTGTTCTGAGCAAGCTCACTGTTCTGACCCCATAGGAAACACAGTAGAGTAGAACAGTGCTCTTTTCTCAAAAGCAGAGTATGTTTCTTGTAAGGAGAGCTAGCGTTTGTTTCCCAGTCCTAAATGGAGTTGAATCACATGCAGTTTCTGGTCCTAGGAGCAAGGGTTGTTTTCTGGTAAGGAAAGTCACTATTGCGCTCCCATTGCCATACACAGTGCAAATAGCACTCTCGTCTGTTCCCAGCAAGTACAGTATATTGGACTGAAGAGGAGCTACTGTTCTTGTCAGTTTCCTAAGCAGAATTGAACTAGATATGGCCTTATTTGTAGGAAGCACAGTTCTTTTGTTCTGAGCAAACTCACTGTTCTGGCCCTATAGGAAACACAGTAGAGTTGAAGAGTGCTCTTTTCTGAAAAGCAGAGTGTGTTTCTTGTAAGGCGAGCTAGCGTTTGTTTCCCAGTCCTAAATGGAGTTGAATCACATGCAATTTTTGGTCCTACGAGCAAGAGTTGTTTTCTGGTAAGGAAAGTCACTATTGCACTCCCATTGCCATACACAGTGCAAATAGCACTCGCGTCTGTTCCCAGCAAGTACAGTGTATTGGACTGAAGCGGATCTACTGTTCTTGTCAGTTTCCTAAGCAGAGTTGAACTAGATATGGCCCGTGTGTAGGAAGCACAGTTCTTTTGTTCTGAGCAAGCACACTGTTCGGACCCCATAGGAAACACAGTAGAGTAGAAGAGTGCTCTTTTCTCAAAATCAGAGTGTGTTTCTTGTAAGGCGAGCTAGCGTTTGTTTCCCAGTCCTAAATGGAGTTGAATCACATGCAGTTTTTAGTCCTATGAGCAAGAGTTGTTTTCTGGTAAAAAAAAAAAGTCACTATTGCGCTCCCATTTCCGTACACAATGCAAATATCACTCGCTTCTGTTCCCAGCAAGTACAGTGTATTGGACTGAAGAGAAACTACTATTCTTGTCAGTTTCCTAAGCAGAGTTGAACTAGATATGGCCCATGTGTGTAGTAAGCACAGTTCTTTTGTTCTGAGCAAGCTCAAGTTCGGACCCCATAGGAAAAACAGTAGTGTAGAAGAGTGCTCTTTTCTCAAAAGCAGAGTGTGTTTCTTGTAAGGCGAGCTGGCGTTTGTACCCAGTCCTAAATGGAGTTGAATCACATGCAGTTTCTTGTCCTACGAGCAAGAGTTTTTTTCTGGTAAGAAGAGTCACTATTGTGCTCCCATTGTCATACACAGGGCAAATAGCACTGGCGTCTGTTCCCAGCATGCACAGTGTATTGGACTGAAGAGGATCTACTGTTCTTGTCAGTTTCCTAAGCAGAATTGAACTAGATATGGCCGTATTTGTAGGAAGCACAGTTCTTTTGTTCTGAGCAAACTCACTGTTCTGGCCCTATAGGAAACACTGTAGAATAGAAGAGTGCTCTTTTCTCAAAAGCAGTTTGTGTTTCTTGTAAGGCGAGCTAGTGTTTGTTTCCCAGTCAGAAATGGAGTTGAATTCCATGCAGTTTCTGGTCCTACGAGCAAGAGGTGTTTTCTGGTAAGGAAAGTCACTATTGAGCTCCCATTCACATACACAGTGCAAAGAGCACTCGCGTCCCTTCCAAGCAAGTACAGTGTATTGGACTGAATAGGAGCTACTGTTCTTGTCAGTTTCCTAAGCAGAGTTGAACTACATATGGTCCGTGTGTAGGAAGCACAGTTCTTTTGTTCTGAGCATCTCACTGTTAGGACCCCAAAGGAAACACAGTAGAGTAGAAGAGTGCTCTTTTCTCAAAAGCAGAGTGTGTTTCTTGTAAGGCGAGCTAACGTTTGTTTCCCAGTCCTAAATGGAGCTGAATCACATGCAGTTTCTGGTCCTACGAGCAAGAGTTGTTTTCTGGTAAGGAAAGTCACTATTGCGCTCCCATTGCCATACACAGTGCAAATAGCACTCGCGTCTGTTCCCAGCAAGTACACTGTATTGGACTGAAGAGGAGCTACTGTTCTTGTCAGTTTCCTAAGCAGAGTTGAACTAGATATGGCCCGTGTGTGTAGGAAGCACAGTTCTTTTGTTCTGATCAAGCTCAGTGTTCGGACCCCATAGGAAACACAGTAGAGTAGAAGAGTGCTCTTTTCTCAAAAGCAGAGTGTGTTTCTTGTAAGGCGAGCTAGCGTTAGTTTCCCAGTCCTAAATGGAGTTGAATCACATGCAGTTTCTTGTCCTACGAGCAAGAGTTGTTTTCTGGTAATAAGAGTCACTATTGTGCTCCCATTGTCATACACAGGGCAAATAGCACTGGTGTCTGTTCCCAGAATGTAAGTGTATTGCACTGAACAGGAGCTACTGTTCGTTTCAGTTTCCTAAGCAGAATTGAACTAGATATGGCAGTATTTGTATGAAGCACAGTTCTTTTGTTCTGAGCAATCTCACTGTTCTGGCCCTACAGGAAACACAGTAGAGTAGAAGAGTGCTCTTTTCTCAAAAGCAGAGTGTGTTTCTTGTAAGGCGAGCTAGCATTTGTTTCCCAGTCCTAAACGGATTTGAATCACATGCAGTTTTTGGTCCTACGAGCAAGAGTTGTTTTCTGGTAAGGAAAGTTACTATTGAGCTCCCATTTCCATACTCAGTGCAAATAGCACTCGCTTCTGTTCCCAGCAAGTACAGTGTATTGGACTGAAGCGGAGCTACTGTTCTTGTCAGTTTCCTAAGCAGAGATGAACTAGATATGGCCCATGTGTGTAGGAAGCACAGTTCTTTTGTTCTGAGCAAGCTCACTATTCGGACCACATAGGAAACACATTAGAGTAGAAGAGTACTCTTTTCTCAAAAGGAGAGTATGTTTCTTGTAACGCGAGATAGTGTTTTTTTTCCAGTAAAAAATGGAGTTTAATCCCATGCAGTTTCTGGTCCTACGAACAAGAATTGTTTTCTGGTAAGAAGAGTCACTATTGTGCTCCCATTGTCGTACACAGGCCAAATAGCACTGGTGTCTGTTCCCAGCAAGTACAGTGTATTGTACTGAAACGGAGCTACTGTTCTTGTCAGTTTCCTAAGCAGAGTTGAACTAGATATGGCCCCTGTGTGTAGGAAGCACAGTTCTTTTGTTCTGAGCAAGCTCACTGTTCGGACCCCATAGAAAAGACATTAGAGTAGAAGAGTGCTCTTTTCTCAAAAGCAGAGTGTGTTTCTTATAAGGCGAGCTAGTGTTTGTTTCCCAGTCAGAAATGGAGTTGAATCCCATGCAATTTCTGGTCCTATGAGCAAGAGGTGTTTTCTGATAAGAAGAGTCACTATTGCGCTCCTATTGCCATACACAGTGCAAGTAGCACTCGCGTCTGTTCCCAGCTAGTACAGTGTATTGGACTGAAGAGGAGCTACCATTCTTGTCAGTTTCCTAAGCAGAGTTGAACTAGATATGGCCCCTGTGTGTAGGAAGCACAGTTCTTTTGTTCTGAGCAAGCTCACTCTTCGGACCCCATAGGAAACACAGTAGAGTAGAAGAGTGCTCTTTTCTCAAAAGCAGAGTGTGTTTCTTGTAAGGCAAGCTACCGTTTGTTTCCCAGTCCTAAATGGAGTTGAATCACATCCTGTTTTTGGTACTACGAGCAAGAGTTGTTTTCTGGTAAAGAAAGTCACTATTGCACTCCCATTGCCATACACAGTGCAAATAGCCGTCGCGTCTGTTCCCAGCAAGTACAGTGTATTGGATTGAAGAGGAGCTGCTGTTCTTGTCAATTTCCTAAGCAGAGTTGAACTAGATATGGCCCCTGTGTGTAGGAAGCACAGTTCTTTTGTTCTGAGCAAGCTCACTGTTCGGACCCCATAGGATACACAGTAGAGTAGATGAGTGCTCTTTTCTCAAAAGCAGAGTGTGTTTCTTGTAAGGAGAGCTAGTGTTTGTTTCCCAGTCCTAAATGGAGTTGAATCACATACAGTTTGTGGTCCTACGAGCAAGAGTTGTTTTCTGGTAAGAAGAGTCACTATTGTGCTCCCATTGTCATACAGAGGGCAAATAGCCCTGGCGTCTGTTCCCAGCATGTACAGTGTATTGGACTGAAGCATAGCTACTGTTCTTGTCAGTTTCCTAAGCAGAGTTGAACTAGATATGGCCCCTGTGTGTAGGAAGCACAGTACTTTTGTTCTGAGCAAGCTCACAGTTCGGACCCCATAGGAAACACAGTAGTGTAGAAGAGTTCTCTTTTCTCAAAAGCAGAGTGTGTTTCTTGTAAGGCGAGCTAGCATTTTTTTTCCCGTCCTAAATGGAGCTGAATCACATGCAGTTTCTGGTCCTACGAGCAAGAGTTGTTTTCTGGTAATAAAGTCACTGTTGCGCTCCCATTTCCATACACAGTGTAAATAGCACTGGCATCTGTTCCCAGCAAGTACAGTGTATTGGACTGAAGCGGAGCTACTGTTCTTGTCAGTTTCCTAAGCAGAGTTGAACTAGATATGGCCCCTGTGTGTAGGAAGCACAGTTATTTTGTTCTGAGCAAGCTCACTGTTCGGACCCCATAGGATACACAGTAGAGTAGAAGAGTGCTCTTTTCTCAAAAGCAGAGTGTGTTTCTTGTTAGGCGAGGTAGCATTTGTTTCCCAGTCCTAAACGGAGTTGAATCACATGCAGTTTTTGGTCCTACGAGCAAGAGTTGTTTTCTGGTAAGGAAAGTCACTATTGCGCTCCCATTTCCATACTCAGTGCAAATAGCACTCGCGTCTGCTCCCAGCAAGTACAGTGTATTGGACTGAAGCGGAGCTACTGTTCTTGTCAGTTTCCTAAGCAGAGTTGAACTAGATATGGCCCACGTGTATAGGAAGCACAGTTCTTTGTTCTGAGCAAATTCACTGTTCTGGCCCAATAGGAAACACACTAGAGTAAAAGAGTGCTCTTTTCTCAAAAGCAGAGTGTGTTTCTTGTAAGGCGAGCTAGCATTTGTTTCCCAGTCCTAAATGGAGTTGAATCACATGCAGTTTTTGGTCCTCCGACCAAGATTTGTTTTCTGGTAAGGAAAGTCACTATTGCGCTCCCATTTCTATACACAGTGCAAAAAGCACTCGCGTCTGTTCCCAGCAATTACAGTGTATTGGACTGAAGCGGAGCTACTGTTCTTGTCAGTTTCATAAGCAGAGTTGAACTAGATATGGCCCCTGTGTGCAGAAAGCACAGTTCTTTTGTTCTGAGCAAGCTCACTATTTGGACCCCATAGGAAACACAGTAGAGTAGAAGAGTGCGCTTTTCTCAAAATCAGAGAGTCTTTCTTGTAAGGCGAGCTAGTGTTTGTTTCCCAGTCAGAAATGGAGTTGAATCCCAAGCAGTTTCTTGTCCTATGAGTAAGAGTTGTTTTCTGATAAGAAGAGTCACTATTGTGCTCCTATTGCCATACACAGTGCAAATAGCACTCGCGTCTGTTCCCAGCTAGTACAGTGTATTGGACTGAAGAGGAGCTACCGTTCTTGTCAGTTTCCTAAGCAGAGTTGAACTAGATATGGCCCATGTGTGTAGGAAGCACAGTTCTTTTGTTCTGAGCAAGCTCAATGTTCGGACCCCATAGGAAACACAGTAGAGTAGAAGACTGCTCTTTTCTCAAAAGCAGAGTGTGTTTCTTGTAAGGCGAGCTAGCGTTTGTTTCCCAGTCCTAAATGGAGTTGAATCACATGCAGTTTTTGGTCCTACGAGCAAGAGTTGTTTTCTGGTAATAAAATCACTATTGCGCTCCCATTGTCATACACAGGGCAAATAGCACTGGCGTCTGTTTCCAGCATGTACAGTGTATTGGACTGAACAGGAGCTACTGTTCTTTTCAGTTTCCTAAGCAGAATTGAACTAGATATGGCCGTATTTGTAGGAAGCACAGTTCTTTTGTTCTGAGCAAGCTCACTCTTCTGGCCCTATAGGAAACACAGTAGAGTAGAAGACTGCTCTTTTCTCAAAAGCAGAGTGTGTTTCTTGTAAGGCGAGCTACCGTTTGTTTCCCAGTCCTAAATGGAGTTGAATCACATGCAGTTTTTGGTCCTACGAGCAAGAGTTGTTTTCTGGTAATAAAATCACTATTGCGCTCCCATTGCCATACACAGTGCAAATAGCACTCACATCTGTTCTCAGCAAGTACAGTGTATTGGACTGAAGCGGAGCTACTGTTCTTGTCAGTTTCCTAAGCACAGATGAACTAGATATGGCCCGTGTGTGTAGGAAGCACAGTTCTTTTGTTCTGAGCAAGCTCACTGTTCAGACTCCCTAGGAAACACAGTAGAGTAGAAGAGTGCTCTTTTCTCAAAATCAGAGAGTCTTTCTTGTAAGGCGAGCTAGTGTTTGTTTCCCAGTCAGAAATAGAGTTGAATCCCATGCAGTTTTTGTCCTATGAGTAAGAGTTGTTTTCTGATAAGAAGAGTCACTATTGTGCTCCTATTGCCATACACAGTGCAAATAGCACTCGCGTCTGTTCCCAGCTAGTACAGTGTATTGGACTGCAGAGGAGCTACCGTTCTTGTCAGTTTCCTAAGCAGAGTTGAAGTATATGGCCCGTGTGTGTAGGAAGAACAGTTCTTTTGTTCTGAGCATGCTCAATGTTCGGACCCCATAGGAAACACAGTAGAGTAGAAGAGTGATTTTTTTCTAAAGCAGAGTGTGTTTCTTGTAAGGCGAGCTAGTGTTTGTTTCCCAGTCAGAAATGGAGTTGAATCCCATGCAGTTTCTGGTCCTACGAGCAAGAGGTATTTTCTACTAAGGAATGTCACTATTGCACTCCCATTTCCATACAAAGTGCAAATAGCACTCGTGTCTGTTCCCAGCAAGTACAGTGTGTTGGACTGAAGCGGAGCTACTGTTCTTGTCAGTTTCCTAAGCAGAGTTGAACTCGATATGGCCCGTGTGTGTAGGAAGCACAGTACTTTTGTTCTGATCAAGCTCACTGTTCAGACCCCCTAGAAAACACAGTAGAGCAGAAGAGTGCTCTTTTCTCAAAAGCAGAGTGTGTTTTTTGTAAGGCGAGATAGCGTTTGTTTCCCAGTCCTAAATGGAGTTGAATCACATGCAGTTTTTTGTCCTACGACCAGAGTTGTTTTCTGGTAAGGAAAGTCACTATTGCGCTCCCATTTACATACACAGTGCAAATAGCACTCGCGTCTGTTCCCAGCAAGTACAGTGTATTGGACTGAAACGTAGCTACTGTTCTTGTCAGTTTCCTAAGCAGAGTTGAACTAGATATGGCCCCTATGTGTAGGAAGTACAGTTCTTTTGTTCTGAGCAAGCTCACTATTCGGACCCCATAGGAAACACAGTAAAGTAGAAGAGTGCGCTTTTCTCAAAATCAGAGTGTCTTTCTTGTAAGGAGACCTAGTGTTTGTTTCCCAGTCAGAAATGGAGTTGAATCCCATTCAGTTTCTGGTCCTGTGAGCAAGAGTTGTTTTCTGATAAGAAGGGTCACTATTGTGCTCCTATTGCCATACACAGTGCAAATAGCACTCGCCTCTGTTCCCAGCAATTACAGTGTATTGGACTGAATAGGAGCTACTGTTCTTGTCAGTTTCCTAAGCAGAGTTGAACTACATATGGTCCGTGTGTGTAGGAAGCACAGTTCTTTTGTTCTGAGCAAGCTCACTGTTCGGACCCCATAGGAAACACAGTAGTGTAGAAGAGTGCTCTTTTCTCAAAAGCAGAGTGTGTTTCTTGTAAGGCGAGCTAGCATTTTTTTTCCCGTCCTAAATGGAGCTGAATCACATGCAGTTTCTGGTCCTACGAGCAAGAGTTGTTTTCTGGTAATAAAGTCACTGTTGCGCTCCCATTTCCATACACAGTGTAAATAGCACTGGCATCTGTTCCCAGCAAGTACAGTGTATTGGACTGAAGCGGAGCTACTGTTCTTGTCAGTTTCCTAAGCAGAGTTGAACTAGATATGGCCCCTGTGCGTAGGAAGCACAGTTAATTTGTTCTGAGCAAGCTCACTGTTCGGACCTCATAGGATACACAGTCGAGTAGAAGAGTGCTCTTTTCTCAAAAGCAGAGGGTGTTTCTTGTTAGGTGAGCTAGCATTTGTTTCCCAGTCCTAAATGGAGTTGAATCACATGCAGTTTCTGGTCCTACGAGCAAGATTTGTTTTCTGGAAAGAAGAGTCACTATTGCGCTCCCATTGTCATACACAGGGCAAATAGCACTGGCGTCTGTTCCCAGCATGTACAGTGTATTGGACTGAACAGGAGCTACTGTTCTTTTCAGTTTCCTAAGCAGAATTGAACTATATATGGCAGTATTTGTATGAAGCACAGTTCTTTTGTTCTGAGCAAGCTCACTATTTGGACCCCATAGGAAACACAGTAGAGTAGAAGAGTGCTCTTTTCTCAAAATCAGAGAGTCTTTCTTGTAAGGCGAGCTAGTGTTTGTTTCCCAGTCAGAAATGGAGTTGAATCCCATGCAGTTTCTTGTCCTATGAGTAAGAGTTGTTTTCTGATAAGAAGAGTCACTATTGTGCTCCTATTGCCATACACAGTGCAAATAGCACTCAGGTCTGTTCCCAGCTAGTACAGTGTATTGGACTGCAGAGGAGCTACCGTTCTTGTCAGTTTCCTAAGCAGAGTTGAACTATATGGCCCGTGTGTGTAGGAAGCACAGTTCTTTTGTTCTGAGCATGCTCAATGTTCAGACCCCATAGGAAACACAGTAGAGTAGAAGAGTGCTTTTTTTCTAAAGCAGAGTGTGTTTCTTGTAAGGCGAGCTAGTGTTTGTTTCCCAGTCAGAAATGGAGTTGAATCCCATGCAGTTTCTGGTCCTACGAGAAAGAGGTATTTTCTGCTAAGGAATGTCACTATTGTGCTCCCATTTCCATACACAGTGCAAATAGCACTCGCGTCTGTTCCCAGCAAGTACAGTGTATTGGACTGAAGCGGAGCTACTGTTCTTTTCAGTTTCCTAAGCAGAGATGAACTAGATATGGCCCATGTGTGCAGGAAGCACAGTTCTTTTGTGCTGAGCAAGCTCACTATTCGGACCCCATAGGAAACACATTAGAGTAAAAGAGTGCTCTTTTCTCAAAAGGAGAGTGTGTTTATTGTAACGCGACCTAGTGTTTGTTTTCCAGTCAGAAATGGAGTTGAATCCCATGCAGTTTCTGGTCCTACGAGCAAGAGTTGTTTTCTGGTAAGAAGAGTCACTATTGTGCTCCCATTGTCATACACAGGGCAAATAGCACTGGCGTCTGTTCCCAGCAAGTACAGTGTATTGGACTGAAGTGGAGCTACTGTTCTTGTCAGTTTCCTAAGCAGAGTTGAACTAGATATGGCCCGTGTGTGTAGGAAGCACAGTTCTTTTGTTCTGAGCAAGCTCACAGTTCGGACCACATAGAAAAGACATTAGAGTAGAAGAGTGCTCTTTTCTCAAAAGCAGAGTGTGTTTCTTATAAGGCGAGCTAGTGTTTGTTTCCCAGTCCTAAATGGAGTTGAATCCCATGCAGTTTCTGGTCCTATGAGCAAGAGTTGTTTTCTGGTAATAAAGTCACTATTGTGCTCCCATTGCCATACACATTGCAAATATCACTCGCATCTGTTCCCAGCAAGTACAGTGTATTGGACTGTAGCGGAGCTACTGTTCTTGTCAGTTTCCTAAGCCGAGTTGAACTAGATATGGCCCGTGTGTGTAGGAAGCACAGTTCTTTTGTTCTGAGCAAGCTCACTGTTCGGACCCCATAGGAAACACAGTAGAGTAGAAGAGTGCTCTTTTCTCAAAAGCAGAGTGTGTTTCTTGTAATGCGAGCTAGTGTATGTTTCCCAGTCAGAAATGGAGTTGAATCCCATGCAGTTTCTGGTCCTACGAGCAAGAGGTGTTTTCTGGTAAGGAAAGTCACTATTGCGCTCCCATTTCCATACACAGTGCAAATAGCACTCACGTCTGTTCCCAGCAAGTACAGTGTATTGGACTGAAGCGGAGCTACTGTTCTTGTCAGTTTCCTAAGCAGAGATGAACTAGATATGGCCCGTGTGTAGGAAGCACAGTTCTTTTGTTCTGAGCAAGCTCACTCTTCAGACCCCCTAGAAAACACAGTAGAGTAGAAGAGTGCTCTTTTCTCAAAAGCAGAGTGTGTTTTTTGTAAGGCGAGATAGCGTTTGTTTCCCAGTCCTAAATGGAGTTGAATTACATGCAGTTTTTTGTCCTACGACCAAGAGTTGTTTTCTGGTGAGGAAAGTCACTATTGTGCTCCCATTTACATACACAGTGTAAATAGCACTCACGTCTGTTCCCAGCAAGTACAGTGTATTGGACTGAAGCGGAGCTACTGTTCTTGTCAGTTTCCTAAGCAGAGTTGAACTAGATATGGCCTCTGTGTGTAGGAAGCACAGTTCTTTTGTTCTGAGCAAGCTCACTATTCGGACCCCATAGGAAACACAGTAGAGTAGAAGAGTGCTCTTTTCTCAAAAGCAGAGTGTGTTTCTTGTAAGGCGAGCTAGTGTTTGTTTCCCAGTCAGAAATGGAGTTGAATCCCATGCCGTTTCTGGTCCTATGAGCAAGAGTTGTTTTCTGATAAGAAGAGTCACTATTGTGCTCCTATTGCCATACACAGTGCAAATAGCACTCGTGTCTGTTCCCAGCAAGTACAGTGTATTGGACTGAATAGGAGCTACTGTTCTTGTCAGTTTCCTAAGCAGAGTTGAACTACATATGGTCCGTGTGTGTAGGAAGCACAGTTCTTTTGTTCTGAGCAAGCTCACTGTTCGGACCCCATAGGAAACACAGTAGAGTAGAAGAGTGCTCTTTTCTCAAAAGCAGAGTGTGTTTCTTGTAAGGCGAGCTAGCATTTGTTTCCCAGTCCTAAATGGAGCTGAATCACATGCAGTTTCTGGTCCTACGAGCAAGAGTTGTTTTCTGGTAAGGAAAGTCACTATTGCGCTCCCATTTCCATACACAGTGCCAATAGCACTCGCGTCTGTTCCCAGCAAGTACAGTGTATTGGACTGAAGAGGAGCTACTGTTCTTGTCAGTTTCCTAAGCAGAGTTGAACTAGATATGGCCCGTGTGTGTAGGAAGCACAGTTCTTTTGTTCTGAGCAAGCTCAATGTTCGGACCACATAGGAAACACAGTAGAGTAGAAGACTGCTCTTTTCTCAAAAGCAGACTGTGTTTCTTGTAAGGCGAGCTAATGTTTGTTTTCCAGTCAGAAATGGAGTTGAATCCCATGCAGTTTTTGGTCCTATGAGCAAGAGTTGTTTTCTGGTAAGGAAGGTCACTATTGCGCTCCCATTTGCATACTCAGTGCAAATAACACTCACGTCTGTTCCCAGCAAGTACAGTGTATTGGACTGAAGCGGAGCTACTGTTCTTGTCAGTTTCCTAAGCAGAGTTGAACTAGATATGGCCCATGTGTGTAGGAAGCACAGTTGTTTTGTTCTGAGCAAGCTCACTATTCGGACCCCATAGGAAACACATTAGAGTAAAAGAGTGCTCTTTTCTCAAAAGCAGAGTGTGTTTTTTTAAGGCGAGATAGCGTTTGTTTCCCAGTCCTAAATGGAGTTGAATCACATGCAGTTTTTTGTCCTACGGCCAAGAGTTGTTTTCTGATAAGAAGAGTCACTATTGTGCTCCCATTTACATACACAGTGCAAATATTACTCGCGTCTGTTCCCAGCAAGTACAGTGTATTGGACTGAATAGGAGCTACTGTTCTTGTCAGTTTCCTAAGCAGAGATGAACTACATATAGTCCGTGTGTGTAGGAAGCACAGTCCTTTTGTTCTGAGCAAGCTCACTGTTCGGACCCCAAAGGAAACACTGTAGAGTAGAAGAGTGCTCTTTTCTCAAAAGCAGAGTGTGTTTCTTGTAAGGCGAGCTAGCATTTGTTTCCCAGTCCTAAATGGAGCTGAATCACATGCAGTTTCTGGTCCTACGAGCAAGAGTTGTTTTCTGGTAAGGAAAGTCACTATTGTGCTCCCATTGCCATACACAGTGCAAATAGCACTGCGTCTGTTCCCAGCAAGTACAGTGTATTGGACTGAAGAGGAGCTACTGTTCTTGTCAGTTTTCTAAGCAGAGTTGAACTAGATATGGCCCGTGTGTGTAGGAAGCACACTTCTTTTGTTCTGAGCAAGCTCATTGTTCGGACCCCATAGGAAACACAGTAGAGTAGAAGAGTGCTCTTTTCTCAAAAGCAGAGTGTGTTTCTTGTAAGGCGAGCCAGCATTTGTTTCCCGGTCCTAAATGGAGTTGAATCACAAGCAGTTTTTGGTCCTACGAGCAAGAGTTGTTTTCTGGTAATAAAGTCACTGTTGCACTCCCATTGCCATACACAGTGTAAATAGCACTCGCATCTGTTCCCAGCAAGTACAGTGTATTGGACTGAAGCGGAGCTACTGTTCTTGTCAGATTGCTAAGCAGAGTTGAACTAGATATGGCCGCTGTGTGTAGGAAGCACAGTTCTTTTGTTCTGAGCAAGCTCACTATTCGGACCCCATAGGAAACACAGTAGAGTAGAAGAGTGCTCTTTTCTCAAAAGCAGAGTGTGTTTCTTGTTAGGCAAGCTAGCGTTTGTTTCCCAGTCCTAAATGGAGTTGAATCACATGCAGTTTCTGGTCCTACGAGCAAGAGTTGTTTTCTGGAAAGAAGAGTCACTATTGTGCTCCCATTGTCATACACAGGGCAAATAGCACTGGCGTCTGTTCCCAGCATGTACAGTGTATTGGACTGAACAGGAGCTACTGTTCTTTTCAGTTTCCTAAGCAGAATTGAAGTATATATGGTAGTATTTGTATGAAGCACAGTTCTTTTGATCTGAGCAAGCTCACTGTTCTGGCCCTATAGGAAACACAGTAGAGTAGAAGAGTGCTCTTTTCTCAAAAGCAGAGTTTGTTTCTTGTAAGGCGAGCTAGCATTTGTTTCCCAGTCCTAAATGGAGTTGAATCACATGCAGTTTTTGGTCCTACGAGCAAGAGTTGTTTTCTGGTAAGGAAAGTCACTATTGCGCTCCCATTTCCATACTCAGTGCAAATAGCACTCGCGTCTGCTCCCAGCAAGTACAGTGTATTGGACTGAAGCGGAGCTACTGTTCTTGTCAGTTTCCTAAGCAGAGTTGAACTAGATATGGCCCACGTGTATAGGAAGCACAGTTCTTTTGTTCTGAGCAAATTCACTGTTCTGGCCCAATAGGAAACACACTAGAGTAAATGAGTGCTCTTTTCTCAAAAGCAGAGTGTGTTTCTTGTAAGGCGAGCTAGCATTTGTTTCCCAGTCCTAAATGGAGTTGAATCACATGCAGTTTTTGGTCCTCCGACCAAGATTTGTTTTCTGGTAAGGAAAGTCACTATTGCGCTCCCATTTCTATACACAGTGCAAATAGCACTCGCGTCTGTTCCCAGCAATTACAGTGTATTGGACTGAAGCGGAGCTACTGTTCTTGTCAGTTTCATAAGCAGAGTTGAACTACATATGGCCCCTGTGTGCAGGAAGCACAGTTCTTTTGTTCTGAGCAAGCTCACTATTTGGACCCCATAGGAAACACAGTAGAGTAGAAGAGTGCTCTTTTCTCAAAATCAGAGAGTCTTTCTTGTAAGGCGAGCTAGTGTTTGTTTCCCAATCAGAAATGGAGTTGAATCCCATGCAGTTTCTTGTCCTATGAGTGAGAGTTGTTTTCTGATAAGAAGAGTCACTATTGTGCTCCTATTGCCATACACAGTGCAAATAGCACTCGCGTCTGTTCCCAGCTAGTACAGTGTATTGGACTGAAGAGGAGCTACCGTTCTTGTCAGTTTCCTAAGCAGAGTTGAACTAGATATGGCCCATGTGGGTAGGAAGCACAGTTCTTTTGTTCTGAGCAAGCTCAATGTTCGGACCCCATAGGAAACACAGTAGAGTAGAAGACTGCTCTTTTCTCAAAAGCAGAGTGTGTTTCTTGTAAGGCGAGGTAGCGTTTGTTTCCCAGTCCTAAATGGAGTTGAATCACATGCAGTTTTTGGTCCTACGAGCAAGAGTTGTTTTCTGGTAATAAAGTCACTGTTGCGCTCCCATTGCCATACACAGTGTAAATAGCATTCGCATCTGTTCCCAGCAAGTACAGTGTATTGGACTGAAGCGGAGCTACTGTTCTTGTCAGTTTCATAAGCAGAGTTGAACTAGATATGGCCCGTGTGTGTAGGAAGCCCACTTCTTTTGTTCTGAGCAAGCTCACTGTTCGGACCACATAGGATACACAGTTGAGTAGAAGAGTGCTCTTTTCTCAAAAGCAGAGTGTGTTTCTTGTTACGTGAGCTAGCGTTTGTTTCCCAGTCCTAAATGGAGTTGAATCACATGCAGATTCTTGTCCTATGAGCACGAGTTGTTTTCTGGTAAGAACAGTCACTATTGCACTCCCATTGTCATACACAGGGCAAATAGCACTGGCGTCTGTTTCCAGCATGTACAGTGTATTGGACTGAACAGGAGCTACTGTTCTTTTCAGTTTCCTAAGCAGAATTGAACTAGATATGGCAGTATTTGTAGGAAGCACAGTTCTTTGTTCTGAGCAAGCTCACTCTTCTGGCCCTATAGGAAACACAGTAGAGTAGAAGAGTGCTCTTTTCTCAAAAGCAGAGTGTGTTTCTTGTAAGGCGAGCTAGCATTTGTTTCCCAGTCCTAAACGGAGTTGAATCACATGCAGTTTCTGGTCCTACGAGCAAGAGTTGTTTTCTGGTAAGGAAAGTCACTATTGCGCTCCCATTTCCATACTCAGTGCAAATAGCACTCGTGTCTGTTCCCAACAAGTACAGTGTATTGGACTGAAGAGGAGCTACTGTTCTTGTCAGTTTCCTAAGCAGAGTTGAACTAGATATGGCCCATGTGTGCAGGAAGCACAGTTCTTTTGTTCTGAGCAAGCTCACTATTCGGACCCCATAGGAAACACAGTAGAGTAAAAGAGTGCTCTTTTCTCAAAAGGAGAGTGTGTTTATTGTAACGCGACCTAGTGTTTGTTTTCCAGTCAGAAATGGAGTTGAATCCCATGCAGTTTCTGGTCCTACCAGCAAGAGTTGTTTTCTGGTAAGAAGAGTCACTATTGCGCTCCCATTGTCATACACAGGGCAAATAGCACTGGCGTCTGTTCCCAGCAAGTACAGTGTATTGGACTGAAGTGGAGCTACTGTTCTTGTCAGTTTCCTAAGCAGAGTTGAACTAGATATGGCCCGTGTGTAGGAAGCACAGTTCTTTTGTTCTGAGCAAGCTCACAGTTCGGACCACATAGAAAAGACATTAGAGTAGAAGAGTGCTCTTTTCTCAAAAGCAGAGTGTGTTTCTTATAAGGCGAGCTAGTGTTTGTTTCCCAGTCCTAAATGGAGTTGAATCCCATGCAGTTTCTGGTCCTGTGAGCAAGAGTTGTTTTCTGGTAATAAAGTCACTATTGTGCTCCCATTGCCATACACATTGCAAATACCACTCCCATCTGTTCCCAGCAAGTACAGTGTATTGGACTGTAGCGGAGCTACTGTTCTTGTCAGTTTCCTAAGCCGAGTTGAACTAGATATGGCCCGTGTGTGTAGGAAGCACAGTTCTTTTGTTCTGAGCAAGCTCACTGTTCGGACCCCATAGGAAACACAGTAGAGTAGAAGAGTGCTCTTTTCTCAAAAGCAGAGTGTGTTTCTTGTAATGCGAGCTAGTGTATGTTTCCCAGTCAGAAATGGAGTTGAATCCCATGCAGTTTCTGGTCCTACGAGCAAGAGGTGTTTTCTGGTAAGGAAAGTCACTATTGCGCTCCCATTTCCATACACAGTGCAAATAGCACTCACGTCTGTTCCCAGCAAGTACAGTGTATTGGACTGAAGCGGAGCTACTGTTCTTGTCAGTTTCCTAAGCAGAGATGAACTAGATATGGCCCGTGTGTAGGAAGCACAGTTCTTTTGTTCTGAGCAAGCTCACTCTTCAGACCCCCTAGAAAACACAGTAGAGTAGAAGAGTGCTCTTTTCTCAAAAGCAGAGTGTGTTTTTTGTAAGGCGAGATAGCGTTTGTTTCCCAGTCCTAAATGGAGTTGAATTACATGCAGTTTTTTGTCCTACGACCAAGAGTTGTTTTCTGGTAAGGAAAGTCACTATTGTGCTCCCATTTACATACACAGTGTAAATAGCACTCACGTCTGTTCCCAGCAAGTACAGTGTATTGGACTGAAGCGGAGCTACTGTTCTTGTCAGTTTCCTAAGCAGAGTTGAACTAGATATGGCCTCTGTGTGTAGGAAGCACAGTTCTTTTGTTCTGAGCAAGCTCACTATTCGGACCCCATAGGAAACACAGTAGAGTAGAAGAGTGCTCTTTTCTCAAAAGCAGAGTGTGTTTCTTGTAAGGCGAGCTAGTGTTTGTTTCCCAGTCAGAAATGGAGTTGAATCCCATGCCGTTTCTGGTCCTATGAGCAAGAGTTGTTTTCTGATAAGAAGAGTCACTATTGTGCTCCTATTGCCATACACAGTGCAAATAGCACTCGTGTCTGTTCCCAGCAAGTACAGTGTATTGGACTGAATAGGAGCTACTGTTCTTGTCAGTTTCCTAAGCAGAGTTGAACTACATATGGTCCGTGTGTGTAGGAAGCACAGTTCTTTTGTTCTGAGCAAGCTCACTGTTCGGACCCCATAGGAAACACAGTAGAGTAGAAGAGTGCTCTTTTCTCAAAAGCAGAGTGTGTTTCTTGTAAGGCGAGCTAGCATTTGTTTCCCAGTCCTAAATGGAGCTGAATCACATGCAGTTTCTGGTCCTACGAGCAACAGTTGTTTTCTGGTAAGGAAAGTCACTATTGCGTTCCCATTGCCATACACAGTGCCAATAGCACTCGCGTCTGTTCCCAGCAAGTACAGTGTATTGGACTGAAGAGGAGCTACTGTTCTTGTCAGTTTCCTAAGCAGAGTTGAACTAGATATGGCCCGTGTGTGTAGGAAGCACAGTTCTTTTGTTCTGAGCAAGCTCAATGTTCGGACCACATAGGAAACACAGTAGAGTAGAAGACTGCTCTTTTCTCAAAAGCAGAGTGTGTTTCTTGTAAGGCGAGCTAATGTTTGTTTTCCAGTCAGAAATGGAGTTGAATCCCATGCAGTTTTTGGTCCTACGAGCAAGAGTTGTTTTCTGGTAAGGAAGGTCACTATTGCGCTCCCATTTGCATACTCAGTGCAAATAGCACTCACGTCTGTTCCCAGCAAGTACAGTGTATTGGACTGAAGCGGAGCTACTGTTCTTGTCAGTTTCCTAAGCAGAGTTGAACTAGATATGGCCCATGTGTGTAGGAAGCACAGTTGTTTTGTTCTGAGCAAGCTCACTATTCGGACCCCATAGGAAACACATTAGAGTAAAAGAGTGCTCTTTTCACAAAAGGAGAGTGTGTTTCTTGTAACGCGACCTAGTGTTTGTTTTCCAGTCAGAAATGGAGTTGAATCCCATGCAGTTTCTGGTCCTACGAGCAAGAGTTGTTTTCTGGTAAGAAGAGTCACTATTGTGCTCCCATTGTCATACAGAGTGCAAATAGCCCTGGCGTCTGTTCCCAGCATGTACAGTGTATTGGACTAAAGAGGATATATTGTTCTTTTCAGTTTCCTAAGCAGAATTGAACTAGATATGGCCATATTTGTAGGAAGCACAGTTCTTTTGTTCTGAGCAAGCTCACTGTTCGGACCCCATAAAAAACACAGTAGAGTAAAAGAGTGCTCTTTTCTCAAAAGGAGAGTGTGTTTATTGTAACGCGACCTAGTGTTTGTTTTCCAGTCAGAAATGGAGTTGAATCCCATGCAGGTTCTGGTCCTACGAGCAAGAGTTGTTTTCTGGTAAGAAGAGTCACTATTGTGCTCCCATTGTCATACACAGGGCAAATAGCACTGGCGTCTGTTCCCAGCAAGTACAGTGTATTGGACTGAAGTGGAGCTACTGTTCTTGTCAGTTTCCTAAGCAGAGTTGAACTAGATATGGCCCGTGTGTGTAGGAAGCACAGTTCTTTTGTTCTGAGCAAGCTCACAGTTCGGACCACATAGAAAAGACATTAGAGTAGAAGAGTGCTCTTTTCTCAAAAGCAGAGTGTGTTTCTTATAAGGCGAGCTAGTGTTTGTTTCCCAGTCCTAAATGGAGTTGAATCCCATGCAGTTTCTGGTCCTATGAGCAAGAGTTGTTTTCTGGTAATAAAGTCACTATTGTGCTCCCATTGCCATACACATTGCAAATATCACTCGCATCTGTTCCCAGCAAGTACAGTGTATTGGACGGTAGCGGAGCTACTGTTCTTGTCAGTTTCCTAAGCCGAGTTGAACTAGATATGGCCCGTGTGTGTAGGAAGCACAGTTCTTTTGTTCTGAGCAAGCTCACTGTTCGGACCCCATAGGAAACACAGTAGAGTAGAAGAGTGCTCTTTTCTCAAAAGCAGAGTGTGTTTCTTGTAATGCGAGCTAGTGTATGTTTCCCAGTCAGAAATGGAGTTGAATCCCATGCAGTTTCTGGTCCTATGAGCAAGAGGTGTTTTCTGGTAAGGAAAGTCACTATTGCGCTCCCATTTCCATACACAGTGCAAATAGCACTCGTGTCTGTTCCCAGCAAGTACAGTGTATTGGACTGAATAGGAGCTACTGTTCTTGTCAGTTTCCTAAGCAGAGTTGAACTACATATGGTCCGTGTTTGTAGGAAGCACAGTTCTTTTGTTCTGAGCAAGCTCACTGTTCGGACCCCATAGGAAACACAGTAGAGTAGAAGAGTGCTCTTTTCTCAAAAGCAGAGTGTGTTTCTTGTAAGGCGAGCTAGCATTTGTTTCCCAGTCCTAAATGGAGCTGAATCACATGCAGTTTCTGGTCCTACGAGCAAGAGTTGTTTTCTGGTAAGGAAAGTCACTATTGCGCTCCCATTGCCATACACAGTGCCAATAGCACTCGCGTCTGTTCCCAGCAAGTACAGTGTATTGGACTGAAGAGGAGCTACTCTTCTTGTCAGTTTCCTAAGCAGAGTTGAACTAGATATGGCCGGTGTGTGTAGGAAGCACAGTTCTTTTGTTCTGAGCAAGCTCAATGTTCGGACCACATAGGAAACACAGTAGAGTAGAAGACTGCTCTTTTCTCAAAAGCAGAGTGTGTTTCTTGTAAGGCGAGCTAATGTTTGTTTTCCAGTCAGAAATGGAGTTGAATCCCATGCAGTTTTTTGTCCTACGAGCAAGAGTTGTTTTCTGGTAAGGAAGGTCACTATTGTGCTCCCATTTGCATACTCAGTGCAGATAGCACTCACGTCTGTTCCCAGCAAGTACAGTGTATTGGACTGAAGCGGAGCTACTGTTCTTGTCAGTTTCCTAAGCAGAGTTGAACTAGATATGGCCCATGTGTGTAGGAAGCACAGTTGTTTTGTTCTGAGCAAGCTCACTATTCGGACCCCATAGGAAACACATTAGAGTAAAAGAGTGCTCTTTTCTCAAAAGGAGAGTGTGTTTCTTGTAACGCGACCTAGTGTTTGTTTTCCAGTCAGAAATGGAGTTGAATCCCATGCAGTTTCTGGTCCTACGAGCAAGAGTTGTTTTCAGGTAAGAAGAGTCACTATTGTGCTCCCATTGTCATACAGAGTGCAAATAGCCCTGGCGTCTGTTCCCAGCATGTACAGTGTATTGGACTGAAGAGGATATACTGTTCTTTTCAGTTTCCTAAGCAGAATTGAACTAGATATGGCCATATTTGTAGGAAGCACAGTTCTTTTGTTCTGAGCAAGCTCACTGTTCGGACCCCATAAAAAACACAGTAGAGTAGAAGAGTGCTCTTTTCTCAAAAGCAGAGTGTGTTTCTTGTAAAGCTAGCTAGTGTTTGTTTCCCAGTCAGAAATGGAGTTGAATCCCATGCAGTTTCTTGTCCTATGAGTAAGAGTTGTTTTCTGATAAGAAGAGTGACTATTGTGCTCCTATTGCCATACACAGGGCAAATAGCACTCGCGTCTGTTCCCAGCTAGTACAGTGTATTGGACTGAAGAGGAGCTACCGATCTTTTCAGTTTCCTAAGCAGAGTTGAACTAGATATGGCCATATTTGTAGGAAGCACAGTTCTTTTGTTCTGAGCAAGCTCACTATTCGGACCCCATAGGAAACACAGTAGAGTAGAAGAGTGCTCTTTTCTCAAAATCAGAGTGTCTTTCTTGTAAGGCGAGCTAGTGTATGTTTCCCAGTCAGAAATGGAGTTGAATCACATGCAGTTTCTGGTCCTACGAGCAAGAGGTGTTTTCTGGTAAGGAAAGTCACTATTGCGCTCCCATTTCCATACACAGTGCAAATAGCACTCACGTCTGTTCAAAGCAAGTACAGTATATTGGACTGAAGCGGAGCTACTGTTCTTGTCAGTTTCCTAAGCAGAGATGAACTAGATATGGCCCGTGTGTAGGAAGCACAGTTCTTTTGTTCTGAGCAAGCTCACTCTTCAGACCCCCTAGAAAACACAGTAGAGTAGAAGAGTGCTCTTTTCTCAAAAGCAGAGTGTGTTTTTTGTAAGGCGAGATACCGTTTGTTTCCCAGTCCTAAATGGAGTTGAATTACATGCAGTTTTTTGTCCTACGACCAAGAGTTGTTTTCTGGTAAGGAAAGTCACTATTGTGCTCCCATTTACATACACAGTGTAAATAGCACTCATGTCTGTTCCCAGCAAGTACAGTGTATTGGACTGAAGCGGAGCTACTGTTCTTGTCAGTTTCCTAAGCAGAGTTGAACTAGATATGGCCTCTGTGTGCCGGAAGCACAGTTCTTTTGTTCTGAGCAAGCTCACTATTCGGACCCCATAGGAAACACAGTAGAGTAGAAGAGTGCTCTTTTCTCAAAAGCAGAGTGTGTTTCTTGTAAGGCGAGCTAGTGTTTGTTTCCCAGTCAGAAATGGAGTTGAATCCCATGCAGTTTCTGGTCCTATGAGCAAGAGTTGTTTTCTGATAAGAAGAGTCACTATTGTGCTCCTATTGCCATACACAGTGCAAATAGCACTCGTGTCTGTTCCCAGCAAGTACAGTGTATTGGACTGAATAGGAGCTACTGTTCTTGTCAGTTTCCTAAGCAGAGTTGAACTACATATGGTCCGTGTGTGTAGGAAGCACAGTTCTTTTGTTCTGAGCAAGCTCACTGTTCGGACCCCATAGGAAACACAGTAGAGTAGAAGAGTGCTCTTTTCTCAAAAACAGAGTGTGTTTCTTGTAAGGCGAGCTAGCATTTGTTACCCAGTCCTAAACGGAGTTGAATCACATGCAGTTTCTGGTCCTACGAGCAAGAGTTGTTTTCTGGTAAGGAAAGTCACTATTGCGCTCCCATTTCCATACTCAGTGCAAATAGCACTCGTGTCTGTTCCCAACAAGTACAGTGTATTGGACTGAAGAGGAGCTACTGTTCTTGTCAGTTTCCTAAGCAGAGTTGAACTAGATATGGCCCATGTGTGCAGGAAGCACAGTTCTTTTGTGCTGAGCAAGCTCACTATTCGGACCCCATAGGAAACACATTAGAGTAAAAGAGTGCTCTTTTCTCAAAAGGAGAGTGTGTTTATTGTAACGCGACCTAGTGTTTGTTTTCCAGTCAGAAATGGAGTTGAATCCCATGCAGTTTCTGGTCCTACGAGCAAGAGTTGTTTTCTGGTAAGAAGAGTCACTATTGTGCTCCCATTGTCATACACAGGGCAAATAGCACTGGCGTCTGTTCCCAGCAAGTACAGTGTATTGGACTGTAGCGGAGCTACTGTTCTTGTCAGTTTCCTAAGCCGAGTTGAACTAGATATGGCCCGTGTGTGTAGGAAGCACAGTTCTTTTGTTCTGAGCAAGCTCACTGTTCGGACCCCATAGGAAACACAGTAGAGTAGAAGAGTGCTCTTTTCTCAAAAGCAGAGTGTGTTTCTTCTAATGCGAGCTAGTGTATGTTTCCCAGTCAGAAATGGAGTTGAATCCCATGCAGTTTCTGGTCCTACGAGCAAGAGGTGTTTTCTGGTAAGGAAAGTCACTATTGCGCTCCCATTTCTATACACAGTGCAAGTAGCACTCACGTCTGTTCCCAGCAAGTACAGTGTATTGGACTGAAGCGGAGCTACTGTTCTTGTCAGTTTCCTAAGCAGAGATGAACTAGATATGGCCCGTGTGTAGGAAGCACAGTTCTTTTGTTCTGAGCAAGCTCACTCTTCAGACCCCCTAGAAAACACAGTAGAGTAGAAGAGTGCTCTTTTCTCAAAAGCAGAGTGTGTTTTTTGTAAGGCGAGATAGCGTTTGTTTCCCAGTCCTAAATGGAGTTGAATTACATGCAGTTTTTTGTCCTACGACCAAGAGTTGTTTTCTGGTAAGGAAAGTCACTATTGTGCTCCCATTTACATACACAGTGTAAATAGCACTCACGTCTGTTCCCAGCAAGTACAGTGTATTGGACTGAAGCGGAGCTACTGTTCTTGTCAGTTTCCTAAGCAGAGTTGAACTAGATATGGCCTCTGTGTGTAGGAAGCACAGTTCTTTTGTTCTGAGCAAGCTCACTATTCGGACCCCATAGGAAACACAGTAGAGTAGAAGAGTGCTCTTTTCTCAAAAGCAGAGTGTGTTTCTTGTAAGGCGAGCTAGTGTTTGTTTCCCAGTCAGAAAAGGAGTTGAATCCCATGCAGTTTCTGGTCCTATGAGCAAGAGTTGTTTTCTGATAAGAAGAGTCACTATTGTGCTCCTATTGCCATACACAGTGCAAATAGCACTCGTGTCTGTTCCCAGCAAGTACAGTGTATTGGACTGAATAGGAGCTACTGTTCTTGTCAGTTTCCTAAGCAGAGTTGAACTACATATGGTCCGTGGGTGTAGGAAGCACAGTTCTTTTGTTCTGAGCAAGCTCACTGTTCGGACCCCATAGGAAACACAGTAGAGTAGAAGAGTGCTCTTTTCTCAAAAGCAGAGTGTGTTTCTTGTAAGGCGAGCTAGCATTTGTTTCCCAGTCCTAAATGGAGCTGAATCACATGCAGTTTCTGGTCCTACGAGCAAGAGTTGTTATCTGGTAAGGAAAGTCACTATTGCGCTCCCATTGCCATACACAGTGCCAATAGCACTCGCGTCTGTTCCCAGCAAGTACAGTGTATTGGACTGAAGAGGAGCTACTGTTCGTGTCAGTTTCCTAAGCAGAGTTGAACTAGATATGGCCCGTGTGTGTAGGAAGCACAGTTCTTTTGTTCTGAGCAAGCTCAATGTTCGGACCACATAGGAAACACAGTAGAGTAGAAGACTGCTCTTTTCTCAAAAGCAGAGTGTTTTTCTTGTAAGGCGAGCTAATGTTTGTTTTCCAGTCAGAAATGGAGTTGAATCCCATGCAATTTTTGGTCCTACGAGCAAGAGTTGTTTTCTGGTAAGGAAGGTCACTATTGCGCTCCCATTTGCATACTCAGTGCAAATAGCACTCACGTCTGTTCCCAGCAAGTACAGTGTATTGGACAGAAGCGGAGCTACTGTTCTTGTCAGTTTCCTAAGCAGAGTTGAACTAGATATGGCCCGTGTGTGTAGGAAGCACAGTTCTTTTGTTCTGAGCAAGCTCACTGTTCGGACCCCATAGGAAACACAGTAGAGTAGAAGAGTGCTCTTTTCTCAAAAGCAGAGTGTGTTTCTTGTAATGCGAGCTAGTGTATGTTTCCCAGTCAGAAATGGAGTTGAATCCCATGCAGTTTCTGGTCCTACGAGCAAGAGGTGTTTTCTGGTAAGGAAAGTCACTATTGCGCTCCCATTTCCACACACAGTGCAAATAGCACTCACGTCTGTTCCCAGCAAGTACAGTGTATTGGACTGAAGCGGAGCTACTGTTCTTGTCAGTTTCCTAAGCAGAGATGAACTAGATATGGCCCGTGTGTAGGAAGCACAGTTCTTTTGTTCTGAGCAAGCTCACTCTTCAGACCCCCTAGAAAACACAGTAGAGTAGAAGAGTGCACTTTTCTCAAAAGCAGAGTGTGTTTTTTGTAAGGCGAGATAGCGTTTGTTTCCCAGTCCTAAATGGAGTTGAATTACATGCAGTTTTTTGTCCTACGACCAAGAGTTGTTTTCTGGTGAGGAAAGTCACTATTGTGCTCCCATTTACATACACAGTGTAAATAGCACTCACGTCTGTTCCCAGCAAGTACAGTGTATTGGACTGAAGCGGAGCTACTGTTCTTGTCAGTTTCCTAAGCAGAGTTGAACTAGATATGGCCTCTGTGTGTAGGAAGCACAGTTCTTTTGTTCTGAGCAAGCTCACTATTCGGACCCCATAGGAAACACAGTAGAGTAGAAGAGTGCTCTTTTCTCAAAAGCAGAGTGTGTTTCTTGTAAGGCGAGCTAGTGTTTGTTTCCCAGTCAGAAATGGAGTTGAATCCCATGCCGTTTCTGGTCCTATGAGCAAGAGTTGTTTTCTGATAAGAAGAGTCACTATTGTGCTCCTATTGCCATACACAGTGCAAATAGCACTCGTGTCTGTTCCCAGCAAGTACAGTGTATTGGACTGAATAGGAGCTACTGTTCTTGTCAGTTTCCTAAGCAGAGTTGAACTACATATGGTCCGTGTGTGTAGGAAGCACAGTTCTTTTGTTCTGAGCAAGCTCACTGTTCGGACCCCATAGGAAACACAGTAGAGTAGAAGAGTGCTCTTTTCTCAAAAGCAGAGTGTGTTTCTTGTAAGGCGAGCTAGCATTTGTTTCCCAGTCTTAAATGGAGCTGAATCACATGCAGTTTCTGGTCCTACGAGCAAGAGTTGTTTTCTGGTAAGGAAAGTCACTATTGCGCTCCCATTGCCATACACAGTGCCAATAGCACTCGCGTCTGTTCCCAGCAAGTACAGTGTATTGGACTGAAGAGGAGCTACTGTTCTTGTCAGTTTCCTAAGCAGAGTTGAACTAGATATGGCCCGTGTGTGTAGGAAGCACAGTTCTTTTGTTCTGAGCAAGCTCAATGTTCGGACCACATAGGAAACACAGTAGAGTAGAAGACTGCTCTTTTCTCAAAAGCAGAGTGTGTTTCTTGTAAGGCGAGCTAATGTTTGTTTTCCAGTCAGAAATGGAGTTGAATCCCATGCAGTTTTTTGTCCTACGAGCAAGAGTTGTTTTCTGGTAAGGAAGGTCACTATTGCGCTCCCATTTGCATACTCAGTGCAAATAGCACTCGCATCTGTTCCCAGCAAGTACAGTGTATTGGACTGAAGCGGAGCTACTGTTCTTGTCAGTTTCCTAAGCAGAGTTGAACTAGATATGGCCCATGTGTGTAGGAAGCACAGTTGTTTTGTTCTGAGCAAGCTCACTATTCGGACCCCATAGGAAACACATTAGAGTAAAAGGGTGCTCTTTTCTCAAAAGCAGAGTGTGTTTTTTTAAGGCGAGATAGCGTTTGTTTCCCAGTCCTAAATGGAGTTGAATCACATGCAGTTTTTTGTCCTACGGCCAAGAGTTGTTTTCTGGTAAGAAAAGTCACTATTGTGCTCCCATTTACATACACAGTGCAAATAGTACTCGCGTCTGTTCCCAGCAAGTACAGTGTATTGGACTGAATAGGAGCTACTGTTCTTGTCAGTTTCCTAAGCAGAGATGAACTACATATGGTCCGTGTGTGTAGGAAGCACAGTCCTTTTGTTCTGAGCAAGCTCACTGTTCGGACCCCAAAGGAAACACTGTAGAGTAGAAGAGTGCTCTTTTCTCAAAAGCAGAGTGTGTTTCTTATAATCCGAGCTAGCATTTGTTTCCCAGTCCTAAATGGAGCTGAATCACATGCAGTTTCTGGTCCTACGAGCAAGAGTTGTTTTCTGGTAAGGAAAGTCACTATTGTGCTCCCATTGCCATACACAGTGCAAATAGCACTGCGTCTGTTCCCAGCAAGTACAGTGTATTTGACTGAAGAGGAGCTACTGTTCTTGTCAGTTTTCTAAGCAGAGTTGAACTAGATATTGCCCGTGTGTGTAGGAAGCACACTTCTTTTGTTCTGAGCAAGCTCACTGTTCGGACCCCATAGGAAACACAGTAGAGTAGAAGAGTGCTCTTTTCTCAAAAGCAGAGTGTGTTTCTTGTAAGGCGAGCTAGCGTTTGTTTCCCAGTCCTAAATGAAGTTGAATCACATGCAGTTTTTGGTCCTACGAGCAAGAGTTGTTTTCTGGTAAGGAAAGTCACTATTGCGCTCCCATTTCCATACTCAGTGCAAATAGCACTCGCGTCTGCTCCCAGCAAGTACAGTGTATTGGACTGAAGCGGAGCTACTGTTCTTGTCAGTTTCCTAAGCAGAGTTGAACTAGATATGGCCCACGTGTATAGGAAGCACAGTTCTTTTGTTCTGAGCAAATTCACTGTTCTGGCCCAATAAGAAACACACTAGAGTAAATGAGTGCTCTTTTCTCAAAAGCAGAGTGTGTTTCTTGTAAGGCGAGCTAGCATTTGTTTCCCAGTCCTAAATGGAGTTGAATCACATGCAGTTTTTGGTCCTCCCACCAAGATTTGTTTTCTGGTAAGGAAAGTCACTATTGGGCTCCCATTTCTATACACAGTGCAAATAGCACTCGCGTCTGTTCCCAGCAATTACAGTGTATTGGACTGAAGCGGAGCTACTGTTCTTGTCAGTTTCATAAGCAGAGTTGAACTACATATGGCCCCTGTGTGCAGGAAGCACAGTTCTTTTGTTCTGAGCAAGCTCACTATTTGGACCCCATAGGAAACACAGTAGAGTAGAAGAGTGCTCTTTTCTCAAAATCAGAGAGTCTTTCTAGTAAGGCGAGCTAGTGTTTGTTTCCCAGTCAGAAATGGAGTTGAATCCCATGCAGTTTCTTGTCCTATGAGTAAGAGTTGTTTTCTGATAAGAAGAGTCACTATTGTGCTCCTATTGCCATACACAGTGCAAATAGCACTCGCGTCTGTTCCCAGCTAGTACAGTGTATTGGACTGAAGAGGAGCTACCGTTCTTGTCAGTTTCCTAAGCAGAGTTGAACTAGATATGGCCCATGTGGGTAGGAAGCACAGTTCTTTTGTTCTGAGCAAGCTCAATGTTCGGACCCCATAGGAAACACAGTAGAGTAGAAGACTGCTCTTTTCTCAAAAGCAGAGTGTGTTTCTTGTAAGGCGAGCTAGCGTTTGTTTCCCAGTCCTAAATGGAGTTGAATCACATGCAGTTTTTGGTCCTACGAGCAAGAGTTGTTTTCTGGTAATAAAGTCACTGTTGCGCTCCCATTGCCATACACAGTGTAAATAGCATTCGCATCTGTTTCCAGCAAGTACAGTGTATTGGACTGAAGCAGAGCTACTGTTCTTGTCAGTTTCATAAGCAGAGTTGAACTAGATATGGCCCGTGTGTGTAGGAAGCCCAGTTCTTTTGTTCTGAGCAAGCTCACTGTTCGGACCCCATAGGATACACAGTCGAGTAGAAGAGTGCTCTTTTCTCAAAAGCAGAGTGTGTTTCTTGTTACGTGAGCTAGCGTTTGTTTCCCAGTCCTAAATGGAGTTGAATCACATGCAGATTCTTGTCCTATGAGCACGAGTTGTTTTCTGGTAAGAACAGTCACTATTGCACTCCCATTGTCATACACAGGGCAAATAGCACTGGCATCTGTTTCCAGCATGTACAGTGTATTGGACTGAACAGGAGCTACTGTTCTTTTCAGTTTCCTAAGCAGAATTGAACTAGATATGGCAGTATTTGTAGGAAGCACAGTTCTTTGTTCTGAGCAACTCACTCTTCTGGCCCTATAGGAAACACAGTAGAGTAGAAGAGTGCTCTTTTCTCAAAAGCAGAGTGTGTTTCTTGTAAGGCGAGCTAGCATTTGTTTCCCAGTCCTAAACGGAGTTGAATCACATGCCTTTTTTGGTCCTACGAGCAAGAGTTGTTTTCTGGTAAGGAAAGTCACTATTGCGCTCCCATTTCCATACTCAGTGCAAATAGCACTCGTGTCTGTTCCCAACAAGTACAGTGTATTGGACTGAAGAGGAGCTACTGTTCTTGTCAGTTTCCTAAGCAGAGTTGAACTAGATATGGCCCATGTGTGCAGGAAGCACAGTTGTTTTGTTCTGAGCAAGCTCACTATTCGGACCCCATAGGAAACACATTAGAGTAAAAGAGTGCTCTTTTCTCAAAAGCAGAGTGTGTTTATTGTAACGCGACCTAGTGTTTGTTTTCCAGTCAGAAATGGAGTTGAATCCCATGCAGTTTCTGGTCCTACCAGCAAGAGTTGTTTTCTGGTAAGAAGAGTCACTATTGCGCTCCCATTGTCATACACAGGGCAAATAGCACTGGCGTCTGTTCCCAGCAAGTACAGTGTATTGGACTGAAGTGGAGCTACTGTTCTTGTCAGTTTCCTAAGCAGAGTTGAACTAGATATGGCCCGTGTGTAGGAAGCACAGTTCTTTTGTTCTGAGCAAGCTCACAGTTCGGACCACATAGAAAAGACATTAGAGTAGAAGAGTGCTCTTTTCTCAAAAGCAGAGTGTGTTTCTTCTAAGGCGAGCTAGTGTTTGTTTCCCAGTCCTAAATGGAGTTGAATCCCATGCAGTTTCTGGTCCTATGAGCAAGAGTTGTTTTCTGGTAATAAAGTCACTATTGTGCTCCCATTGCCATACACATTGCAAATACCACTCGCATCTGTTCCCAGCAAGTACAGTGTATTGGACTGTAGCGGAGCTACTGTTCTTGTCAGTTTCCTAAGCCGAGTTGAACTAGATATGGCCCGTGTGTGTAGGAAGCACAGTTCTTTTGTTCTGAGCAAGCTCACTGTTCGGACCCCATAGGAAACACAGTAGAGTAGAAGAGTGCTCTTTTCTCAAAAGCAGAGTGTGTTTCTTGTAATGCGAGCTAGTGTATGTTTCCCAGTCAGAAATGGAGTTGAATCCCATGCAGTTTCTGGTCCTACGAGCAAGAGGTGTTTTCTGGTAAGGAAAGTCACTATTGCGCTCCCATTTCCATACACAGTGCAAATAGCACTCACGTCTGTTCCCAGCAAGTACAGTGTATTGGACTGAAGCGGAGCTACTGTTCTTGTCAGTTTCCTAAGCAGAGTTGAACTAGATATGGCCCATGTGTGTAGGAAGCACAGTTGTTTTGTTCTGAGCAAGCTCACTATTCGGACCCCATAGGAAACACATTAGAGTAAAAGAGTGCTCTTTTCACAAAAGGAGAGTGTGTTTCTTGTAACGCGACCTAGTGTTTGTTTTCCAGTCAGAAATGGAGTTGAATCCCATGCAGTTTCTGGTCCTACGAGCAAGAGTTGTTTTCTGGTAAGAAGAGTCACTATTGTGCTCCCATTGTCATACAGAGTGCAAATAGCCCTGGCGTCTGTTCCCAGCATGTACAGTGTATTGGACTGAAGAGGATATATTGTTCTTTTCAGTTTCCTAAGCAGAATTGAACTAGATATGGCCATATTTGTAGGAAGCACAGTTCTTTTGTTCTGAGCAAGCTCACTGTTCGGACCCCATAAAAAACACAGTAGAGTAGAAGAGTGCTCTTTTCTCAAAAGCAGAGTGTGTTTCTTGTAAAGCTAGCTAGTGTTTGTTTCCCAGTCAGAAATGGAGTTGAATCCCATGCAGTTTCTCGTCCTATGAGTAAGAGTTGTTTTCTGATAAGAAGAGTGACTATTGTGCTCCTATTGCCATACACAGGGCAAATATCACTCGCATCTGTTCCCAGCTAGTACAGTGTATTGGACTGAAGAGGAGCTACCGATCTTTTCAGTTTCCTAAGCAGAGTTGAACTAGATATGGCCATATTTGTAGGAAGCACAGTTCTTTTGTTCTGAGCAAGCTCACTATTCGGACCCCATAGGAAACACAGTAGAGTAGAAGAGTGCTCTTTTCTCAAAATCAGAGTGTCTTTCTTGTAAGGCGAGCTAGTGTATGTTTCCCAGTCAGAAATGGAGTTGAATCCCATGCAGTTTCTGGTCCTACGAGCAAGTGGTGTTTTCTGGTAAGGAAAGTCAATATTGCGCTCCCATTTCCATACACAGTGCAAATAGCACTCACGTCTGTTCAAAGCAAGTACAGTATATTGGACTGAAGCGGAGCTACTGTTCTTGTCAGTTTCCTAAGCAGAGATGAACTAGATATGGCCCGTGTGTAGGAAGCACAGTTCTTTTGTTCTGAGCAAGCTCACTCTTCAGACCCCCTAGAAAACACAGTAGAGTAGAAGAGTGCTCTTTTCTCAAAAGCAGAGTGTGTTTTTTGTAAGGCGAGATAGCGTTTGTTTCCCAGTCCTAAATGGAGTTGAATTACATGCAGTTTTTTGTCCTACGACCAAGAGTTGTTTTCTGGTAAGGAAAGTCACTATTGTGCTCCCATTTACATACACAGTGTAAATAGCACTCACGTCTGTTCCCAGCAAGTACAGTGTATTGGACTGAAGCGGAGCTACTGTTCTTGTCAGTTTCCTAAGCAGAGTTGAACTAGATATGGCCTCTGTGTGTAGGAAGCACAGTTCTTTTGTTCTGAGCAAGCTCACTATTCGGACCCCATAGGAAACACAGTAGAGTAGAAGAGTGCTCTTTTCTCAAAAGCAGAGTGTGTTTCTTGTAAGGCGAGCTAGTGTTTGTTTCCCAGTCAGAAATGGAGTTGAATCCCATGCAGTTTCTGGTCCTATGAGCAAGAGTTGTTTTCTGATAAGAAGAGTCACTATTGTGCTCCTATTGCCATACACAGTGCAAATAGCACTTGTGTCTGTTCCCAGCAAGTACAGTGTATTGGACTGAATAGGAGCTACTGTTCTTGTCAGTTTCCTAAGCAGAGTTGAACTACATATGGTCCGTGTGTGTAGGAAGCACAGTTCTTTTGTTCTGAGCAAGCTCACTGTTCGGACCCCTAGGAAACACAGTAGAGTAGAAGAGTGCACTTTTCTCAAAAGCAGAGTGTGTTTCTTGTAAGGCGAGCTAGCATTTGTTTCCCAGTCCTAAACGGAGTTGAATCACATGCAGTTTCTTGTCCTACAAGCAAGAGTTGTTTCCTGGTAAGGAAAGTCACTATTGCGCTCCCATTTCCATACTCAGTGCAAATAGCACTCGTGTCTGTTCCCAACAAGTACAGTGTATTGGACTGAAGAGGAGCTACTGTTCTTGTCAGTTTCCTAAGCAGAGTTGAACTAGATATGGCCCATGTGTGCAGGAAGCACAGTTCATTTGTTCTGAGCAAGCTCACTATTCGGACCCCATAAGAAACACATTAGAGTAAAAGAGTGCTCTTTTCTCAAAAGGAGAGTGTGTTTATTGTAACGCGACCTAGTGTTTGTTTTCCAGTCAGAAATGGAGTTGAATCCCATGCAGGTTCTGGTCCTACGAGCAAGAGTTGTTTTCTGGTAAGAAGAGTCACTATTGTGCTCCCATTGTCATACACAGGGCAAATAGCACTGGCGTCTGTTCCCAGCAAGTACAGTGTATTGGACTGAAGTGGAGCTACTGTTCTTGTCAGTTTCCTAAGCAGAGTTGAACTAGATATGGCCCGTGTGTGTAGGAAGCACAGTTCTTTTGTTCTGAGCAAGCTCACAGTTCGGACCACATAGAAAAGACATTAGAGTAGAAGAGTGCTCTTTTCTCTAAAGCAGAGTGTGTTTCTTATAAGGCGAGCTAGTGTTTGTTTCCCAGTCCTAAATGGAGTTGAATCCCATGCAGTTTCTGGTCCTATGAGCAAGAGTTGTTTTCTGGTAATAAAGTCACTATTGTGCTCCCATTGCCATACACATTGCAAATATCACTCGCATCTGTTCCCAGCAAGTACAGTGTATTGGACTGTAGCAGAGCTACTGTTCTTGTCAGTTTCCTAAGCCGAGTTGAACTAGATATGGCCCGTGTGTGTAGGAAGCACAGTTCTTTTGTTCTGAGCAAGCTCACTGTTCGGACCCCGTAGGAAACACAGTAGAGTAGAAGAGTGCTCTTTTCTCAAAAGCAGAGTGTGTTTCTTGTAATGCGAGCTAGTGTATGTTTCCCAGTCAGAAATGGAGTTGAATCCCATGCAGTTTCTGGTCCTACGAGCAAGAGGTGTTTTCTGGTAAGGAAAGTCACTATTGCGCTCCCATTTCCATACACAGTGCAAATAGCACTCACGTCTGTTCCCAGCAAGTACAGTGTATTGGACTGAAGCGGAGCTACTGTTCTTGTCAGTTTCCTAAGCAGAGATGAACTAGATATGGCCCGTGTGTAGGAAGCACAGTTCTTTTGTTCTGAGCAAGCTCACTCTTCAGACCCCCTAGAAAACACAGTAGAGTAGAAGAGTGCTCTTTTCTCAAAAGCAGAGTGTGTTTTTTGTAAGGCGAGATAGCGTTTGTTTCCCAGTCCTAAATGGAGTTGAATTACATGCAGTTTTTTGTCCTACGACCAAGAGTTGTTTTCTGGTAAGGAAAGTCACTATTGTGCTCCCATTTACATACACAGTGTAAATAGCACTCACGTCTGTTCCCAGCAAGTACAGTGTATTGGACTGAAGCGGAGCTACTGTTCTTGTCAGTTTCCTAAGCAGAGTTGAACTAGATATGGCCTCTGTGTGTAGGAAGCACAGTTCTTTTGTTCTGAGCAAGCTCACTATTCGGACCCCATAGGAAACACAGTAGAGTAGAAGAGTGCTCTTTTCTCAAAAGCAGAGTGTGTTTCTTGTAAGGCGAGCTAGTGTTTGTTTCCCAGTCAGAAATGGAGTTGAATCCCATGCAGTTTCTGGTCCTATGAGCAAGAGTTGTTTTCTGATAAGAAGAGTCACTATTGTGCTCCTATTGCCATACACAGTGCAAATAGCACTTGTGTCTGTTCCCAGCAAGTACAGTGTATTGGACTGAATAGGAGCTACTGTTCTTGTCAGTTTCCTAAGCAGAGTTGAACTACATATGGTCCGTGTGTGTAGGAAGCACAGTTCTTTTGTTCTGAGCAAGCTCACTGTTCGGACCCCTAGGAAACACAGTAGAGTAGAAGAGTGCACTTTTCTCAAAAGCAGAGTGTGTTTCTTGTAAAGCGAGCTAGCATTTGTTTCCCAGTCCTAAACGGAGTTGAATCACATGCAGTTTCTGGTCCTACAAGCAAGAGTTGTTTCCTGGTAAGGAAAGTCACTATTGCGCTCCCATTTCCATACTCAGTGCAAATAGCACTCGTGTCTGTTCCCAACAAGTACAGTGTATTGGACTGAAGAGGAGCTACTGTTCTTGTCAGTTTCCTAAGCAGAGTTGAACTAGATATGGCCCATGTGTGCAGGAAGCACAGTTCTTTTGTTCTGAGCAAGCTCACTATTCGGACCCCATAAGAAACACATTAGAGTAAAAGAGTGCTCTTTTCTCAAAAGGAGAGTGTGTTTATTGTAACGCGACCTAGTGTTTGTTTTCCAGTCAGAAATGGAGTTGAATCCCATGCAGGTTCTGGTCCTACGAGCAAGAGTTGTTTTCTGGTAAGAAGAGTCACTATTGTGCTCCCATTGTCATACACAGGGCAAATAGCACTGGCGTCTGTTCCCAGCAAGTACAGTGTATTGGACTGAAGTGGAGCTACTGTTCTTGTCAGTTTCCTAAGCAGAGTTGAACTAGATATGGCCCGTGTGTGTAGGAAGCACAGTTCTTTTGTTCTGAGCAAGCTCACAGTTCGGACCACATAGAAAAGACATTAGAGTAGAAGAGTGCTCTTTTCTCAAAAGCAGAGTGTGTTTCTTATAAGGCGAGCTAGTGTTTGTTTCCCAGTCCTAAATGGAGTTGAATCCCATGCAGTTTCTGGTCCTATGAGCAAGAGTTGTTTTCTGGTAATAAAGTCACTATTGTGCTCCCATTGCCATACACATTGCAAATATCACTCGCATCTGTTCCCAGCAAGTACAGTGTATTGGACGGTAGCGGAGCTACTGTTCTTGTCAGTTTCCTAAGCTGAGTTGAACTAGATATGGCCCGTGTGTGTAGGAAGCACAGTTCTTTTGTTCTGAGCAAGCTCACTGTTCGGACCCCATAGGAAACACAGTAGAGTAGAAGAGTGCTCTTTTCTCAAAAGCAGAGTGTGTTTCTTGTAATGCGAGCTAGTGTATGTTTCCCAGTCAGAAATGGAGTTGAATCCCATGCAGTTTCTGGTCCTATGATCAAGAGGTGTTTTCTGGTAAGGAAAGTCACTATTGCGCTCCCATTTCCATACACAGTGCAAATAGCACTCACGTCTGTTCCCAGCAAGTGCAGTGTATTGGACTGAATAGGAGCTACTGTTCTTGTCAGTTTCCTAAGCAGAGTTGAACTAGATATTGCCCATGTGTGTAGGAAGCACAGTTGTTTTGTTCTGAGCAAGCTCACTATTCGGACCCCATAGGAAACACATTAGAGTAAAAGAGTGCTCTTTTCTCAAAAGGAGAGGGTGTTTCTTGTAACGCGACCTAGTGTTTGTTTTCCAGTCAGAAATAGAGTTGAATCCCATGCAGTTTCTGGTCCTACGAGCAAGAGTTGTTTTCTGGTAAGTAGAGTCACTATTGCGCTCCCATTGTCATACACAGTGCAAATAGCACTCGCATCTGTTCCCAGGAAGTACAGTGTATTGGACTGAAGAGGAGCTGCTGTTCTTGTCAATTTCCTAAGCAGAGTTGAACTAGATATGGCCCCTGTGTGTAGGAAGCACAGTTCTTTTGTTCTGAGCAAGCTCACTGTTCCGACCCCATAGGATACATAGTAGAGTAGAAGAGTGCTCTTTTCTCAAAAGCAGAGTGTGTTTCTTGTAAGGAGAGCTAGCGTTTGTTTCCCAGTCCTAAATGGCGTTGAATCACATATAGTTTCTGGTCCTACGAGCAAGAGTTATTTTCTGGTAAGAAGAGTCACTATTGTGCTCCCATTGTCATACAGAGTGCAAATAGCCCTGGTGTCTGTTCCCAGCATGTACAGTGTATTGGACTGAAGAGTATATACTGTTCTTTTCAGTTTCCTAAGCAGAATTGAACTAGATATGGCCATATTTGTAGGAAGCACAGTTCTTTTGTTCTGAGCAAACTCACTGTTCGGACCCCATAAAAAACACAGTAGAGTAGAAGAGTGCTCTTTTCTCAAAAGCAGAGTGTGTTTCTTGTAAGGCTAGCTAGTGTTTGTTTCCCAGTCAGAAATGGAGTTGAATCCCATGCAGTTTCTTGTCCTATGAGTAAGAGTTGTTTTCTGATAAGAAGAGTGACTATTGTGCTCCTATTGCCATACACAGGGCAAATAGCACTCGCGTCTGTTCCCAGCTAGTACAGTGTATTGGACTGAAGAGGAGCTACCGATCTTGTCAGTTTCCTAAGCATAGTTGAACTAGATATGGCCATATTTGTAGGAAGCTCAGTTCTTTTGTTCTGAGCAAGCTCACTATTCGGACCCCATAGGAAACACAGTAGAGTAGAAGAGTGCTCTTTTCTCAAAATCAGAGTATCTTTCTTGTAAGGCGAGCTAGTGTTTGTTTCCCAGTCAGAAATGGAGTTGAATCCCATGCAGGTTCTGGTCCTATGAGCAAGAGTTGTTTTCTGATAAGAAGAGACACTATTGTGCTCCTATTGCCATATACAGTGCAAATAGCACTGGCGTCTGTTCCCAGCAAGTACAGTGTATTGGACTGAAAAGGAGCTACTGTTCTTATCAGTTTCCTAAGCAGAGTTGAACTACATATGGTCCGTGTGTGTAGGAAGCACAGTTCTTTTGTTCTGAGCAAGCTCACTGTTCGGACCCCATAGGAAACACAGTAGAGTAGAAGAGTGCTCTTTTCTCAAAAGCAGAACGTGTTTCTTGTAAGGCGAGCTAGCATTTGTTTCCCAGTCCTAAATGGAGCTGAATCATATGCAGTTTCTGATCCTACGAGCAAGAGTTGTTTTCTGGTAAGGAAAGTCACTATTGTGCTCCCATTGAAATACACAGTGCTAATAGCACTCGCGTCTGTTCCCAGCAAGTACAGTGTATTGGACTGAAGAGGAGCTACTGTTCTTGTCAGTTTCCTAAGCAGAGTTGAACTAGATATGGCCCGTGTGTGTAGGAAGCACAGTTCTTTTGTTCTGAGCAAGCTCAATGTTCGGACTCCATAGGAAACACAGTAGAGTAGAAGACTGCTCTTTTCTCTAAGCAGAGTGTGTTTCTTGTAAGGCGAGCTGGCGTTTTTTTCCCAGTCCTAATTGGAGTTGAATCACATGCAGTTTTTGGTCCTACGAGCAAGAGTTGTTTTCTGGTAATAAAGTCACTGTTGCGCTCCCATTGCCATACACAGTGTAAAGAGCACTCGCATCTGTTCCCAGCAAGTACAGTGTATTGGACTGAAGCGGAGCTACTTTTCTTGTCAATTTCCGAAGCAAAGTTGAACTAGATATGGCCCCTGTGTGTAGGAAGCACAGTTCTTTTGTTCTGAGCAAGCTCACTATTCGGACTCCATAAGAAACACAGTAGAGTAGAAGACTGCTCTTTTCTCAAAAGCAGAGTGTGTTTCTTGTAAGGCGAGCTAGTGTTTGTTTCCCAGTCAGAAAAGGAGTTGAATCCCATGCAGTTTCTGGTCCTATGAGCAAGAGTTGTTTTCTGATAAGAAGAGTCACTATTGTGCTCCTATTGCCATACACAGTGCAAATAGCACTCGTGTCTGTTCCCAGCAAGTACAGTGTATTGGACTGAATAGGAGCTACTGTTCTTGTCAGTTTCCTAAGCAGAGTTGAACTACATATGGTCCGTGTGTGTAGGAAGCACAGTTCTTTTGTTCTGAGCAAGCTCACTGTTCGGACCCCATAGGAAACACAGTAGAGTAGAAGAGTGCTCTTTTCTCAAAAGCAGAGTGTGTTTCTTGTAAGGCGAGCTAGCATTTGTTTCCCAGTCCTAAATGGAGCTGAATCACATGCAGTTTCTGGTCCTACGAGCAAGAGTTGTTTTCTGGTAAGGAAAGTCACTATTGCGCTCCCATTGCCATACACAGTGCCAATAGCACTCGCGTCTGTTCCCAGCAAGTACAGTGTATTGGACTGAAGAGGAGCTACTGTTCGTGTCAGTTTCCTAAGCAGAGTTGAACTAGATATGGCCCGTGTGTGCAGGAAGCACAGTTCTTTTGTTCTGAGCAAGCTCAATGTTCGGACCACATAGGAAACACTGTAGAGTAGAAGACTGCTCTTTTCTCAAAAGCAGAGTGTTTTTCTTGTAAGGCGAGCTAATGTTTGTTTTCCAGTCAGAAATGGAGTTGAATCCCATGCAGTTTTTGGTCCTACGAGCAAGAGTTGTTTTCTGGTAAGGAAGGTCACTATTGCGCTCCCATTTGCATACTCAGTGCAAATAGCACTCACGTCTGTTCCCAGCAAGTACAGTGTATTGGACAGAAGCGGAGCTACTGTTCTTGTCAGTTTCCTAAGCAGAGTTGAACTAGATATGGCCCATGTGTGTAGGAAGCACAGTTGTTTTGTTCTGAGCAAGCTCACTATTCGGACCCCATAGGAAACACATTAGAGTAAAAGAGTGCTCTTTTCTCAAAAGGAGAGGGTGTTTCTTGTAACGCGACCTAGTGTTTGTTTTCCAGTCAGAAATAGAGTTGAATCCCATGCAGTTTCTGGTCCTACGAGCAAGAGTTGTTTTCTGGTAAGTAGAGTCACTATTGCGCTCCCATTGTCATACACAGTGCAAATAGCACTCGCATCTGTTCCCAGGAAGTACAGTGTATTGGACTGAAGAGGAGCTGCTGTTCTTGTCAATTTCCTAAGCAGAGTTGAACTAGATATGGCCCCTGTGTGTAGGAAGCACAGTTCTTTTGTTCTGAGCAAGCTCACTGTTCCGACCCCATAGGATACATAGTAGAGTAGAAGAGTGCTCTTTTCTCAAAAGCAGAGTGTGTTTCTTGTAAGGAGAGCTAGCGTTTGTTTCCCAGTCCTAAATGGCGTTGAATCACATATAGTTTCTGGTCCTACGAGCAAGAGTTATTTTCTGGTAAGAAGAGTCACTATTGTGCTCCCATTGTCATACAGAGTGCAAATAGCCCTGGTGTCTGTTCCCAGCATGTACAGTGTATTGGACTGAAGAGTATATACTGTTCTTTTCAGTTTCCTAAGCAGAATTGAACTAGATATGGTCATATTTGTAGGAAGCACAGTTCTTTTGTTCTGAGCAAACTCACTGTTCGGACCCCATAAAAAACACAGTAGAGTAGAAGAGTGCTCTTTTCTCAAAAGCAGAGTGTGTTTCTTGTAAGGCTAGCTAGTGTTTGTTTCCCAGTCAGAAATGGAGTTGAATCCCATGCAGTTTCTTGTCCTATGAGTAAGAGTTGTTTTCTGGTAAGGAAAGTCACTATTGTGCTCCCATTGAAATACACAGTGCTAATAGCACTCGCGTCTGTTCCCAGCAAGTACAGTGTATTGGACTGAAGAGGAGCTACTGTTCTTGTCAGTTTCCTAAGCAGAGTTGAACTAGATATGGCCCGTGTGTGTAGGAAGCACAGTTCTTTTGTTCTGAGCAAGCTCAATGTTCGGACTCCATAGGAAACACAGTAGAGTAGAAGACTGCTCTTTTCTCTAAGCAGAGTGTGTTTCTTGTAAGGCGAGCTGGCGTTTTTTTCCCAGTCCTAATTGGAGTTGAATCACATGCAGTTTTTGGTCCTACGAGCAAGAGTTGTTTTCTGGTAATAAAGTCACTGTTGCGCTCCCATTGCCATACACAGTGTAAAGAGCACTCGCATCTGTTCCCAGCAAGTACAGTGTATTGGACTGAAGCGGAGCTACTTTTCTTGTCAATTTCCGAAGCAAAGTTGAACTAGATATGGCCCCTGTGTGTAGGAAGCACAGTTCTTTTGTTCTGAGCAAGCTCACTATTCGGACTCCATAAGAAACACAGTAGAGTAGAAGACTGCTCTTTTCTCAAAAGCAGAGTGTGTTTCTTGTAAGGCGAGCTAGTGTTTGTTTCCCAGTCAGAAAAGGAGTTGAATCCCATGCAGTTTCTGGTCCTATGAGCAAGAGTTGTTTTCTGATAAGAAGAGTCACTATTGTGCTCCTATTGCCATACACAGTGCAAATAGCACTCGTGTCTGTTCCCAGCAAGTACAGTGTATTGGACTGAATAGGAGCTACTGTTCTTGTCAGTTTCCTAAGCAGAGTTGAACTACATATGGTCCGTGTGTGTAGGAAGCACAGTTCTTTTGTTCTGAGCAAGCTCACTGTTCGGACCCCATAGGAAACACAGTAGAGTAGAAGAGTGCTCTTTTCTCAAAAGCAGAGTGTGTTTCTTGTAAGGCGAGCTAGCATTTGTTTCCCAGTCCTAAATGGAGCTGAATCACATGCAGTTTCTGGTCCTACGAGCAAGAGTTGTTTTCTGGTAAGGAAAGTCACTATTGCGCTCCCATTGCCATACACAGTGCCAATAGCACTCGCGTCTGTTCCCAGCAAGTACAGTGTATTGGACTGAAGAGGAGCTACTGTTCGTGTCAGTTTCCTAAGCAGAGTTGAACTAGATATGGCCCGTGTGTGTAGGAAGCACAGTTCTTTTGTTCTGAGCAAGCTCAATGTTCGGACCACATAGGAAACACTGTAGAGTAGAAGACTGCTCTTTTCTCAAAAGCAGAGTGTTTTTCTTGTAAGGCGAGCTAATGTTTGTTTTCCAGTCAGAAATGGAGTTGAATCCCATGCAGTTTTTGGTCCTACGAGCAAGAGTTGTTTTCTGGTAAGGAAGGTCACTATTGCGCTCCCATTTGCATACTCAGTGCAAATAGCACTCACGTCTGTTCCCAGCAAGTACAGTGTATTGGACAGAAGCGGAGCTACTGTTCTTGTCAGTTTCCTAAGCAGAGTTGAACTAGATATGGCCCATGTGTGTAGGAAGCACAGTTGTTTTGTTCTGAGCAAGCTCACTATTCGGACCCCATAGGAAACACATTAGAGTAAAAGAGTGCTCTTTTCTCAAAAGGAGAGGGTGTTTCTTGTAACGCGACCTAGTGTTTGTTTTCCAGTCAGAAATAGAGTTGAATCCCATGCAGTTTCTGGTCCTACGAGCAAGAGTTGTTTTCTGGTAAGTAGAGTCACTATTGCGCTCCCATTGTCATACACAGTGCAAATAGCACTCGCATCTGTTCCCAGGAAGTACAGTGTATTGGACTGAAGAGGAGCTGCTGTTCTTGTCAATTTCCTAAGCAGAGTTGAACTAGATATGGCCCCTGTGTGTAGGAAGCACAGTTCTTTTGTTCTGAGCAAGCTCACTGTTCCGACCCCATAGGATACATAGTAGAGTAGAAGAGTGCTCTTTTCTCAAAAGCAGAGTGTGTTTCTTGTAAGGAGAGCTAGCGTTTGTTTCCCAGTCCTAAATGGCGTTGAATCACATATAGTTTCTGGTCCTACGAGCAAGAGTTATTTTCTGGTAAGAAGAGTCACTATTGTGCTCCCATTGTCATACAGAGTGCAAATAGCCCTGGTGTCTGTTCCCAGCATGTACAGTGTATTGGACTGAAGAGTATATACTGTTCTTTTCAGTTTCCTAAGCAGAATTGAACTAGATATGGTCATATTTGTAGGAAGCACAGTTCTTTTGTTCTGAGCAAACTCACTGTTCGGACCCCATAAAAAACACAGTAGAGTAGAAGAGTGCTCTTTTCTCAAAAGCAGAGTGTGTTTCTTGTAAGGCTAGCTAGTGTTTGTTTCCCAGTCAGAAATGGAGTTGAATCCCATGCAGTTTCTTGTCCTATGAGTAAGAGTTGTTTTCTGATAAGAAGAGTGACTATTGTGCTCCTATTGCCATACACAGGGCAAATAGCACTCGCGTCTGTTCCCAGCTAGTACAGTGTATTGGACTGAAGAGGAGCTACCGATCTTGTCAGTTTCCTAAGCATAGTTGAACTAGATATGGCCATATTTGTAGGAAGCTCAGTTCTTTTGTTCTGAGCAAGCTCACTATTCGGACCCCATAGGAAACACAGTAGAGTAGAAGAGTGCTCTTTTCTCAAAATCAGAGTATCTTTCTTGTAAGGCGAGCTAGTGTTTGTTTCCCAGTCAGAAATGGAGTTGAATCCCATGCAGGTTCTGGTCCTATGAGCAAGAGTTGTTTTCTGATAAGAAGAGACACTATTGTGCTCCTATTGCCATATACAGTGCAAATAGCACTGGCGTCTGTTCCCAGCAAGTACAGTGTATTGGACTGAAAAGGAGCTACTGTTCTTATCAGTTTCCTAAGCAGAGTTGAACTACATATGGTCCGTGTGTGTAGGAAGCACAGTTCTTTTGTTCTGAGCAAGCTCACTGTTCGGACCCCATAGGAAACACAGTAGAGTAGAAGAGTGCTCTTTTCTCAAAAGCAGAACGTGTTTCTTGTAAGGCGAGCTAGCATTTGTTTCCCAGTCCTATATGGAGCTGAATCATATGCAGTTTCTGATCCTACGAGCAAGAGTTGTTTTCTGGTAAGGAAAGTCACTATTGTGCTCCCATTGAAATACACAGTGCTAATAGCACTCGCGTCTGTTCCCAGCAAGTACAGTGTATTGGACTGAAGAGGAGCTACTGTTCTTGTCAGTTTCCTAAGCAGAGTTGAACTAGATATGGCCCGTGTGTGTAGGAAGCACAGTTCTTTTGTTCTGAGCAAGCTCAATGTTCGGACCCCATAGGAAAAACAGTAGAGTAGAAGACTGCTCTTTTCTCAAAAGCAGAGTGTGTTTCTTGTAAGGGGAGCTAGCGTTTGTTTCCCAGTCCTAAATGGAGTTGAATCACATGCATTTTTTGGTCCTACGAGCAAGAGTTGTTTTCTGGTAATAAAGTCACTATTGCGCTCCCATTGCCATACACAGTGCAAATAGCCCTCGCATCTGTTCCCAGCAAGTACAGTGTATTGGGCTGAAGCAGAGCTACTGTTCTTCTCAGTTTCCTAAGCAGATTTGAACTAGATATGGCCCATGTGTGTAGGAAGCACAGTTCTTTTGTTCTGAGCAAGCTCACTGTTCGAACTCCATAGGAAACACAGTAGAGTAGATGAGTGCTCTTTTCTCAAAAGCAGAGTGTGTTTCTTGTAAGGCGAGCTAGTGTTTGTTTCCCAGTCAGAAATGGAGTTGAATCCCATGCAGTTTCTGGTCCTACGAGCAAGAGGTGTTTTCTGGTAAGGAAAGTCACTATTGCGCTCCCATTTTTATACACAGTGCAAATAGCACTCGCGTCTGTTCCCAGCAAGTATAGTGTATTGGACTGAAGTGGAGCTACTGTTCTTGTCAGTTTCCTAAGCAGAGTTGAACTAGATATGGCCCGTGTGTGTAGGAAGCACAGTTCTTTTGTTCTGAGCAAGCTCACTGTTCGGACCCCATAGGAAACACAGTAGAGTAGAAGAGTGCTCTTTTCTCAAAAGCAGAGTGTGTTTCTTGTAAGGCGAGCTAGTGTTTGTTTCCCAGTCAGAAATGGAGTTGAATCACATGCAGTTTTTGGTCCTACGAGCAAGAGTTGTTTTCTGGTAATAAAGTCACTGTTGCGCTCCCATTGCCATACACAGTGTAAATAGCATTAGCATCTGTTCCCAGCAAGTACAGTGTATTTGACTGAAGCGGAGCTACTGTTCTTCTCAGTTTGCTAAGCAGAGTTGAACTAGATATGGCCGCTGTGTGTAGGAAGCACAGTTCTTTTGTTCTGAGCAAGCTCACTATTCGGACCCCATAGGAAACACAGTAGAGTAGAAGAGTGCTCTTTTCTCAAAAGCAGAGTGTGTTTCTTGTAAGGCGAGCTAGTGTTTGTTTCCCAGTCAGAAATGGAGTTGAATCCCATGCAGTTTCTGGTCCTATGAGTAAGAGTTGTTTTCTGATAAGAAAAGTCACTATAGTGCTCCTATTGCCATACACAGGGCAAATAGCACTCCCGTCTGTTCCCAGCTAGTACAGTGTATTGGACTGAAGAGGAGCTACCGTTCTTGTCAGTTTCCTAAGCAGTGTTGAACTAGATGTGGCCCGTGTGTGTAGGAAGCACAGTTCTTTTGTTATGAGCAAGCTCACTGTTCGGACCCCATAGGAAACACAGTAGAGTAGAAGAGTGCTCTTTTCTCAAAAGCAGAGTGTGTTTCTTGTAAGGCGAGCTAGGCTTTGTTTCCCAGTCCTAAATGGAGTTGAATCACTTGCAGTTTTTGGTCCTACGAGCAAGAGTTGTTTTCTGGTAATAAAGTCACTATTGCGCTCCCATTGCCATACACAGTGCAAATAGCACTCGCAAATGTTCCCAGCAAGTACAGTGTATTGGACTGAAGCAGAGCTACTGTTCTTTTCAGTTTCCTAAGCAGAGTTGAACTAGATATGGCCCGTGTGTGTAGGAAGCACAGTACTTTTGTTCTGATCATGCTCACTGTTCAGACTCCCTAGAAAACACAGTAGAGTAGAAGAGTGCTCTTTTCTCAAAAGCAGAGTGTGTTTTTTGTAAGGCGAGCTAGCATTTGTTTCCCAGTCCTAAACGGAGTTGAATCACATGCAGTTTTTGGTCCTACGAGCAAGAGTTGTTTTCTGCTAAGGAAAGTCACTATTGCGCTCCCATTTCCATACTCAGTGCAAATAGCACTGGCGTCTGCTCCCAGCAAGTACAGTGTATTGGACTGAAGCGGAGCTACTGTTCTTGTCAGTTTCCTAAGCAGAGTTGAACTAGATATGGCCCACGTGTATAGGAAGCACAGTTCTTTTGTTCTGAGCAAATTCACTGTTCTGGCCCAATAGGAAACACACTAGAGTAGAAGAGTGCTCTTTTCTCAAAATCAGAGAGTCTTTCTTGTAAGGCGAGCTAGTGTTTGTTTCCCAGTCAGAAATGTAGTTGAATCCCATGCAGTTTCTGGTCCTATGAGCAAGAGTTGTTTTCTGATAAGAAGAGACACTATTGTGCTCCTATTGCCATACACAGTGCAAATAGCACTGGCGTCTGTTCCCAGCAAGTACAGTGTATTGGACTGAATAGGAGCTACTGTTCTTGTCAGTTTCCTAAGCAGAGTTGAACTACATATGGTCCGTGTGTGTAGGAAGCACAGTTTTTTGTTCTGAGCAAGCTCACTGTTCGGACCCCATAGGAAACACAGTAGAGTAGAAGAGTGCTCTTTTCTCAAAAGCAGAGTGTGTTTCTTGTAAGGCGAGCTAGCATTTGTTTCCCAGTCCTAAATGGAGCTGAATCATATGCAGTTTCTGACCCTACGAGCAAGAGTTGTTTTCTGGTAACAAAGTCACTATTGTGCTCCCATTGCCATACACAGTGCTAATAGCACTCGCGTCTGTTCCCAGCAAGTACAGTGTATTGGACTGAAGAGGAGCTACTGTTCTTGTCAGTTTCCTAAGCAGAGTTGAACTAGATATGGCCCGTGTGTGTAGGAAGCACAGTTCTTTTGTTCTGAGCAAGCTCAATGTTCGGACCCCATAGGAAAAACAGTAGAGTAGAAGACTGCTCTTTTCTCAAAAGCAGAGTGTGTTTCTTGTAAGGGGAGCTAGCGTTTGTTTCCCAGTCTTAAATGGAGTTGAATCACATGCATTTTTTGGTCCTACGAGCAAGAGTTGTTTTCTGGTAATAAAGTCACTGTTGCGCTCCCATTGCCATACACAGTGTAAATAGCACTCGCATCTGTTCCCAGCAAGTACAGTGTATTTGACTGAAGCGGAGCTACTGTTCTTCTCAGTTTGCTAAGCAGAGTTGAACTAGATATGGCCGCTGTGTGTAGGAAGCACAGTTCTTTTGTTCTGAGCAAGCTCACTATTTGGTCCCCATAGGAAACACAGTAGAGTAGAAGACTGCTCTTTTCTCAAAAGAGAGTGTGTTTCTTGTAAGGGGAGCTAGCGTTTGTTTCCCAGTCCTAAATGGAGTTGAATCACATGCAGTTTTTGTTCCTACGAGCAAGAGTTGTTTTCTGGTAATAAAGTCACTGTTGCGCTCCCATTGCCATACACAGTGTAAATAGCACTCGCATCTGTTCCCAGCAAGTACAGTGTATTGGACTGAAGCAGAGCTACTGTTCTTGTCAGTTTCCTAAGCAGAGTTGAACTAGATATGGCCCCTGTGTGTAGGAAGCACAGTTCTTTTGTTCTGAGCAAGCTCACTGTTCGGACCCCATAGGATACACAGTCGAGTAGAAGAGTGCTCTTTTCTCAAAAGCAGAGTGTGTTTTTTGTAAGGCGAGCTAGCATTTGTTTCCCAGTCCTAAACGGAGTTGAATCACATGCAGTTTTTGGTCCTACGAGCAAGAGTTGTTTTCTGCTAAGGAAAGTCACTATTGCGCTCCCATTTCCATACTCAGTGCAAATAGCACTGGCGTCTGCTCCCAGCAAGTACAGTGTATTGGACTGAAGCGGAGCTACTGTTCTTGTCAGTTTCCTAAGCAGAGTTGAACTAGATATGGCCCACGTGTATAGGAAGCACAGTTCTTTTGTTCTGAGCAAATTCACTGTTCTGGCCCAATAGGAAACACACTAGAGTAGAAGAGTGCTCTTTTCTCAAAATCAGAGAGTCTTTCTTGTAAGGCGAGCTAGTGTTTGTTTCCCAGTCAGAAATGTAGTTGAATCCCATGCAGTTTCTGGTCCTATGAGCAAGAGTTGTTTTCTGATAAGAAGAGACACTATTGTGCTCCTATTGCCATACACAGTGCAAATAGCACTGGCGTCTGTTCCCAGCAAGTACAGTGTATTGGACTGAATAGGAGCTACTGTTCTTGTCAGTTTCCTAAGCAGAGTTGAACTACATATGGTCCGTGTGTGTAGGAAGCACAGTTCTTTTGTTCTGAGCAAGCTCACTGTTCGGACCCCATAGGAAACACAGTAGAGTAGAAGAGTGCTCTTTTCTCAAAAGCAGAGTGTGTTTCTTGTAAGGCGAGCTAGCATTTGTTTCCCAGTCCTAAATGGAGCTGAATCATATGCAGTTTCTGATCCTACGAGCAAGAGTTGTTTTCTGGTAACAAAGTCACTATTGTGCTCCCATTGCCATACACAGTGCTAATAGCACTCGCGTCTGTTCCCAGCAAGTACAGTGTATTGGACTGAAGAGGAGCTACTGTTCTTGTCAGTTTCCTAAGCAGAGTTGAACTAGATATGGCCCGTGTGTGTAGGAAGCACAGTTCTTTTGTTCTGAGCAAGCTCAATGTTCGGACCCCATAGGAAAAACAGTAGAGTAGAAGACTGCTCTTTTCTCAAAAGCAGAGTGTGTTTCTTGTAAGGGGAGCTAGCGTTTGTTTCCCAGTCCTAAATGGAGTTGAATCACATGCATTTTTTGGTCCTATGAGCAAGAGTTGTTTTCTGGTAATAAAGTCACTGTTGCGCTCCCATTGCCATACACAGTGTAAATAGCACTCGCATCTGTTCCCAGCAAGTACAGTGTATTTGACTGAAGCGGAGCTACTGTTCTTCTCAGTTTGCTAAGCAGAGTTGAACTAGATATGGCCGCTGTGTGTAGGAAGCACAGTTCTTTTGTTCTGAGCAAGCTCACTATTTGGTCCCCATAGGAAACACAGTAGAGTAGAAGAGTGCTCTTTTCTCAAAAGCAGAGTGTGTTTCTTGTAAGGCGAGCTAGTGTTTGTTTCCCAGTCTGAAATGGAGTTGAATCCCATGCAGTTTCTGGTCCTATGAGTAAGAGTTGTTTTCTGATAAGAAGAGTCACTATAGTGCTCCTATTGCCATACACAGGGCAAATAGCACTCACGTCTGTTCCCAGCTAGTACAGTGTATTGGACTGAAGAGGAGCTACCGTTCTTGTCAGTTTCCTAAGCAGTGTTGAACTAGATGTGGCCCGTGTGTGTAGGAAGCACAGTTCTTTTGTTATGAGCAAGCTCACTGTTCGGACCCCATAGGAAACACAGTAGAGTAGAAGAGTGCTCTTTTCTCAAAAGCAGAGTGTGTTTCTTGTAAGGCGAGCTAGGCTTTGTTTCCCAGTCCTAAATGGAGTTGAATCACACGCAGTTTTTGGTCCTACGAGCAAGAGTTGTTTTCTGGTAATAAAGTCACTATTGCGCTCCCATTGCCATACACAGTGCAAATAGCACTCGCGTCTGTTCCCAGCAAGTACAGTGTATTGGACTGAAGAGGAGCTACCGATCTTGTCAGTTTCCTAAGCAGAGTTGAACTAGATATGGCTCCTAGTTGTAGGAAGCACAGTTCTTTTGTCCTGAGCAAGCTCACTATTCGGACCCCATAGGAAACACAGTAGAGTAGATGAGTGCTCTTTTCTCAAAAGCAGAGTGTGTTTCTTGTAAGGCGAGCTAGTGTTTGTTTCCCAGTCAGAAATGGAGTTGAATCCCATGCAGTTTCTGGTCCTATGAGCAAGAGTTGTTTTCTGATAAGAAGAGACACTATTGTGCTCCTATTGCCATACACAGTGCAAATAGCACTGGCGTCTGTTCCCATCAAGTACAGTGTATTGGACTGAATAGGAGCTACTGTTCTTTTCAGTTTCCTAAGCAGAGTTGAACTACATATGGTCCGTGTGTGTAGGAAGCACAGTTCTTTTGTTCTGAGCAAGCTCACTGTTCGGACCCCATAGGAAACACAGTAGAGTAGAAGAGTGCTCTTTTCTCAAAAGCAGAGTGTGTTTCTTGTAAGGCGAGCTAGCATTTGTTTCCCAGTCCTAAATGGAGCTGAATCATATGCAGTTTCTGATCGTACGAGCAAGAGTTGTTTTCTGGTAAGGAAAGTCACTATTGTGCTCCCATTGCCATACACAGTGCTAATAGCACTCGCGTCTGTTCCCAGCAAGTACAGTGTATTGGACTGAAGAGGAGCTACTGTTCTTGTCAGTTTCCTAAGCAGAGTTGAACTAGATATGGCCCGTGTGTGTAGGAAGCACAGTTCTTTTGTTCTGAGCAAGCTCAATGTTCGGACCCCATAGGAAAAACAGTAGAGTAGAAGACTGCTCTTTTCTCAAAAGCAGAGTGTGTTTCTTGTAAGGCGAGCTAGCGTTTGTTTCCCAGTCCTTAATGGAGTTGAATCACATGCAGTTTTTGGTCCTACGAGCAAGAGTTGTTTTCTGGTAATAAAGTCACTGTTGCGCTCCCATTGCCATACACAGTGTAAATAGCACTCGCATCTGTTCCCAGCAAGTACAGTGTATTTGACTGAAGCGGAGCTACTGTTCTTCTCAGTTTGCTAAGCAGAGTTGAACTAGATATGGCCGCTGTGTGTAGGAAGCACAGTTCTTTTGTTCTGAGCAAGCTCACTATTCGGACCCCATAGGAAACACAGAAGAGTAGAAGAGTACTCTTTTCTCAAAGGCAGAGTGTGTTTCTTGTAAGGCGAGCTAGTGTTTGTTTCCCAGTCAGAAATGGAGTTGAATCCCATGCAGTTTCTGGTCCTATGAGTAAGAGTTGTTTTCTGATAAGAAGAGTCACTATAGTGCTCCTATTGCCATACACAGGGCAAATAGCACTCGCGTCTGTTCCCAGCTACTACAGTGTATTGGACTGAAGAAGAGCTACCGTTCTTGTCAGTTTCCTAAGCAGTGTTGAACTAGATGTGGCCCGTGTGTGTAGGAAGCACAGTTCTTTTGTTATGAGCAAGCTCACTGTTCGGACCCCATAGGAAACACAGTAGAGTAGAAGAGTGCTCTTTTCTCAAAAGCAGAGTGTGTTTCTTATAAGGCGAGCTAGGCTTTGTTTCCCAGTCCTAAATGGAGTTGAATCACATGCAGTTTTTGGTCCTACGAGCAAGAGTTGTTTTCTGGTAATAAAGTCACTATTGCGCTCCCATTGCCATACACAGTGCAAATAGCACTCGCATCTGTTCCCAGCAAGTACAGTGTATTGGACTGAAGCAGAGCTACTGTTCTTTTCAGTTTCCTAAGCAGAGTTGAACTAGATATGGCCCGTGTGTGTAGGAAGCACAGTACTTTTGTTCTGATCATGCTCACTGTTCAGACCCCCTAGAAAACACAGTAGAGTAGAAGAGTGCTCTTTTCTCAAAAGCAGAGTGTGTTTTTTGTAAGGCGAGATAGCGTTTGTTTCCCAGTCCTAAATGGAGTTGAATCACATGCAGTTTTTTGTCCTATGACCAAGAGTTGTTTTCTGGTAAGGAAAGTCACTATTGCGCTCCCATTTACATTAACAGTGCAAATAGCACTCGCGTCTGTTTCCAGAAAGTACAGTGTATTGGACTGAAGCGTAGCTCCTGTTCTTGTCAGTTTCCTAAGCAGAGTTGAACTAGATATGGCCCCTGTGTGTAGGAAGCACAGTTCTTTTGTTCTGAGCAAGCTCTCTATTCGGACCCCATAGGAAACACAGTAAAGTAGAAGAGTGCTCTTTTCTCAAAATCAGAGTGTCTTTCTTGTAAGGAGAGCTGGTGTTTGTTTCCCAGTCAGAAATGGAGTTGAATCCCATGCAGTTTCTGGTCCTATGAGCAAGAGTTGTTTTCTGATAAGAAGAGACACTATTGTGCTCCTACTGCCATACACAGTGCAAATAGCACTCGCCTCTGTTCCCAGCAAGTACAGTGTATTGGACTGAATAGGAGCTACTGTTCTTGTCAGTTTCCTAAGCAGAGTTGAACTACATATGGTCCGTGTGTGTAGGAAGCACAGTTCTTTTGTTCTGAGCAAGCTCACTGTTCGGACCCCATAGGAAACACAGTAGTGTAGAAGAGTGCTCTTTTCTCAAAAGCAGAGTGTGTATCTTGTAAGGCGAGCTAGCATTTTTTTTCCGTCCTAAATGGAGCTGAATCACATGCAGTTTCTGGTCGTACGAGCAAGAGTTGTTTTCTGGTAAGGAAAGTCACTATTGCGCTCCCATTGCCATACACAGTGCAAATAGCCCTCGCATCTGTTCCCAGCAAGAACAGTGTATTGGACTGAAGAGAAGCTACTGTTCTTGTCAGTTTCCTAAGCAGAGTTGAACTAGATATGGCCCGTGTGTAGGAAGCACAGTTCTTTTGTTCTGAGCAAGCAGAGTGTTCGGACCCCATAGGAAACACAGTAGAGTAGAAGACTGCTCTTTTCTCAAAAGAGAGTGTGTTTCTTGTAAGGCGAGCTAGCGTTTGTTTCCCAGTCCTAAATGGAGTTGAATCACATGCAGTTTTTGTTCCTACGAGCAAGAGTTGTTTTCTGGTAATAAAGTCACTGTTGCGCTCCCATTGCCATACACAGTGTAAATAGCACTCGCATATGTTCCCAGCAAGTACAGTGTATTGGACTGAAGCAGAGCTACTCTTCTTGTCAGTTTCCTAAGCAGAGATGAACTAGATATGGCCCCTGTGTGTAGGAAGCACAGTTCTTTTGTTCTGAGCATGCTCACTGTTCGGACCCCATAGGATACACAGTCGAGTAGAAGAGTGCTCTTTTCTCAAAAGCAGAGTGTGTTTCTTGTTAGGCGAGCTAGCGTTTCTTTCCCAGTCCTAAATGGATTTGAATCACATGCAGTTTCTGGTCCTACGAGCAAGATTTGTTTTCTGGAAAGAAGAGTCACTATTGCGCTCCCATTGTCATACACAGGGCAAATAGCACTGGCGTCTGTTCCCAGCATGTACAGTGTATTGGACTGAACAGTAGCTACTGTTCTTTTCAGTTTCCTAAGCAGAATTGAACTATATATGGCAGTATTTGTATGAAGCACAGTTCTTTTGTTCTGAGCAAGCTCACTGTTCTGGCCCTATAGGAAACACAGTAGAGTAGAAGAGTGCTCTTTTCTCAAAAGCAGAGTGTGTTTTTTGTAAGGCGAGCTAGCATTTGTTTCCCAGTCCTAAACGGAGTTGAATCACATGCAGTTTTTGGTCCTACGAGCAAGAGTTGTTTTCTGGTAAGGAAAGTCACTATTGCGCTCCCATTTCCATACTCAGTGCAAATAGCACTCGCGTCTGCTCCCAGCAAGTACAGTGTATTGGACTGAAGCGGAGCTACTGTTCTTGTCAGTTTCCTAAGCAGAGTTGAACTAGATATGTCCCACGTGTATAGGAAGCACAGTTCTTTTGTTCTGAGCAAATTCACTGTTCTGGCCCAATAGGAAACACACTAGAGTAGAAGAGTGCTCTTTTCTCAAAATCAGAGAGTCTTTCTTGTAAGGCGAGCTAGTGTTTGTTTCCCAGTCAGAAATGGAGTTGAATCCCATGCAGTTTCTTGTCCTATGAGTAAGAGTTGTTTTCTGATAAGAAGAGACACTATTGTGCTCCTATTGCCATACACAGTGCAAATAGCACTCGCGTCTGTTCCCAGCTAGTATAGTGTATTGTACTGCAGAGGAGCTACCGTTCTTGTCAGTTTCCTAAGCAGAGTTGAACTATATGGCCCGTGTGTGTAGGAAGCACAGTTCTTTTGTTCTGAGCATGCTCAATGTTCGGACCCCATAGGAAACACAGTCGAGTAGAAGAGTGCTCTTTTCTCAAAAGCAGAGTGTGTTTCTTGTTAGGCGAGCTAGTGTTTGTTTCCCAGTCCTAAATGGAGTTGAATCACATGCAGTTTCTGGTCCTATGAGCAAGAGGTGTTTTCTGGTAAGGAAAGTCACTATTGCGCTCCCATTTCCATACACAGTGCAAATAGCACTCGCGTCTGTTCCCAGCAAGTACAGTGTATTGGACTGAAGATGAGCTACCGATCTTGTCAGTTTCCTAAGCAGAGTTGAACTAGGTATGGCTCCTGTGTGTAGGAAGCACAGTTCTTTTGTCCTGAGCAAGCGCACTATTCGGACCCCATAGGAAACACAGTAGAGTAGAAGAGTGCTCTTTTCTCAAAAGCAGAGTGTGTTTCTTGTAAGGCGAGCTAGTGTTTGTTTCCCAGTCAGAAATGGAGTTGAATCCCATGCAGTTTCTGGTCCTATGAGCAAGAGTTGTTTTCTGATAAGAAGAGACACTATTGTGCTCCTATTGCCATACACAGTGCAAATAGCACTGGCGTCTGTTCCCAGCAAGTACAGTGTATTGGACTGAATAGGAGCTACTGTTCTTGTCAGTTTCCTAAGCAGAGTTGAACTACATATGGTCCGTGTGTGTAGGAAGCACAGTTCTTTTGTTCTGAGCAAGCTCACTGTTCGGACCCCATAGGAAACACAGTAGAGTAGAAGAGTGCTCTTTTCTCAAAAGCAGAGTGTGTTTCTTGTAAGGCGAGCTAGCATTTGTTTCCCAGTCCTAAATGGAGCTGAATCATATGCAGTTTCTGATCCTACGAGCAAGAGTTGTTTTCTGGTAAGGAAAGTCACTATTGTGCTCCCATTGCCATACACAGTGCTAATAGCACTCGCGTCTGTTCCCAGCAAGTACAGTGTATTGGACTGAAGAGGAGCTACTGTTCTTGTCAGTTTCCTAAGCAGAGTTGAACTAGATATGGCCCGTGTGTGTAGGAAGCACAGTTCTTTTGTTCTGAGCAAGCTCAATGTTCGGACCCCATAGGAAAAACAGTAGAGTAGAAGACTGCTCTTTTCTCAAAAGCAGAGTGTGTTTCTTGTAAGGCGAGCTGGCGTTTGTTTCCCAGTCCTTAATGGAGTTGAATCACATGCAGTTTTTGGTCCTACGAGCAAGAGTTGTTTTCTGGTAATAAAGTCACTGTTGCGCTCCCATTGCCATACACAGTGTAAATAGCACTCGCATCTGTTCCCAGCAAGTACAGTGTATTTGACTGAAGCGGAGCTACTGTTCTTCTCAGTTTGCTAAGCAGAGTTGAACTAGATATGGCCGCTGTGTGTAGGAAGCACAGTTCTTTTGTTCTGAGCAAGCTCACTATTCGGACCCCATAGGAAACACAGAAGAGTAGAAGAGTGCTCTTTTCTCAAAGGCAGAGTGTGTTTCTTGTAAGGCGAGCTAGTGTTTGTTTCCCAGTCAGAAATGGAGTTGAATCCCATGCAGTTTCTGGTCCTATGAGTAAGAGTTGTTTTCTGATAAGAAGAGTCACTATAGTGCTCCTATTGCCATACACAGGGCAAATAGCACTCGCGTCTGTTCCCAGCTACTACAGTGTATTGGACTGAAGAAGAGCTACCGTTCTTGTCAGTTACCTAAGCAGTGTTGAACTAGATGTGGCCCGTGTGTGTAGGAAGCACAGTTCTTTTGTTATGAGCAAGCTCACTGTTCGGACCCCATAGGAAACACAGTAGAGTAGAAGAGTGCTCTTTTCTCAAAAGCAGAGTGTGTTTCTTGTAAGGCGAGCTAGGCTTTGTTTCCCAGTCCTAAATGGAGTTGAATCACATGCAGTTTTTGGTCCAACGAGCAAGAGTTGTTTTCTGGTAATAAAGTCACTATTGCGCTCCCATTGCCATACACAGTGCAAATAGCACTCGCATCTGTTCCCAGCAAGTACAGTGTATTGGACTGAAGCAGAGCTACTGTTCTTTTCAGTTTCCTAAGCAGAGTTGAACTAGATATGGCCCGTGTGTGTAGGAAGCACAGTACTTTTGTTCTGATCATGCTCACTGTTCAGACCCCCTAGAAAACACAGTAGAGTAGAAGAGTGCTCTTTTCTCAAAAGCAGAGTGTGTTTTTTGTAAGGCGAGATAGCGTTTGTTTCCCAGTCCTAAATGGAGTTGAATCACATGCAGTTTTTTGTCCTATGACCAAGAGTTGTTTTCTGGTAAGGAAAGTCACTATTGCGCTCCCATTTACATTAACAGTGCAAATAGCACTCGCGTCTGTTTCCAGAAAGTACAGTGTATTGGACTGAAGCGTAGCTCCTGTTCTTGTCAGTTTCCTAAGCAGAGTTGAACTAGATATGGCCCCTGTGTGTAGGAAGCACAGTTCTTTTGTTCTGAGCAAGCTCTCTATTCGGACCCCATAGGAAACACAGTAAAGTAGAAGAGTGCTCTTTTCTCAAAATCAGAGTGTCTTTCTTGTAAGGAGAGCTAGTGTTTGTTTCCCAGTCAGAAATGGAGTTGAATCCCATGCAGTTTCTGGTCCTATGAGCAAGAGTTGTTTTCTGATAAGAAGGGTCACTATTGTGCTCCTACTGCCATACACAGTGCAAATAGCACTCGCCTCTGTTCCCAGCAAGTACAGTGTATTGGACTGAATAGGAGCTACTGTTCTTGTCAGTTTCCTAAGCAGAGTTGAACTACATATGGTCCGTGTGTGTAGGAAGCACAGTTCTTTTGTTCTGAGCAAGCTCACTGTTCGGACCCCATAGGAAACACAGTAGTGTAGAAGAGTGCTCTTTTCTCAAAAGCAGAGTGTGTATCTTGTAAGGCGAGCTAGCGTTTTTTTTTCCGTCCTAAATGGAGCTGAATCACATGCAGTTTCTGGTCCTACGAGCAAGAGTTGTTTTCTGGTAAGGAAAGTCACTATTGCGCTCCCATTGCCATACACAGTGCAAATAGCCCTCGCATCTGTTCCCAGCAAGTACAGTGTATTGGACTGAAGAGAAGCTACTGTTCTTGTCAGTTTCCTAAGCAGAGTTGAACTAGATATGGCCCGTGTGTGTAGGAAGCACAGTTCTTTTGTTCTGAGCAAGCTCAATGTTCGGACCCCATAGGAAAAACAGTAGAGTAGAAGACTGCTCTTTTCTCAAAAGCAGAGTGTGTTTCTTGTAAGGCGAGCTGGCGTTTGTTTCCCAGTCCTTAATGGAGTTGAATCACATGCAGTTTTTGGTCCTACGAGCAAGAGTTGTTTTCTGGTAATAAAGTCACTGTTGCGCTCCCATTGCCATACACAGTGTAAATAGCACTCGCATCTGTTCCCAGCAAGTACAGTGTATTTGACTGAAGCGGAGCTACTGTTCTTCTCAGTTTGCTAAGCAGAGTTGAACTAGATATGGCCGCTGTGTGTAGGAAGCACAGTTCTTTTGTTCTGAGCAAGCTCACTATTCGGACCCCATAGGAAACACAGAAGAGTAGAAGAGTGCTCTTTTCTCAAAGGCAGAGTGTGTTTCTTGTAAGGCGAGCTAGTGTTTGTTTCCCAGTCAGAAATGGAGTTGAATCCCATGCAGTTTCTGGTCCTATGAGTAAGAGTTGTTTTCTGATAAGAAGAGTCACTATAGTGCTCCTATTGCCATACACAGGGCAAATAGCACTCGCGTCTGTTCCCAGCTACTACAGTGTATTGGACTGAAGAAGAGCTACCGTTCTTGTCAGTTACCTAAGCAGTGTTGAACTAGATGTGGCCCGTGTGTGTAGGAAGCACAGTTCTTTTGTTATGAGCAAGCTCACTGTTCGGACCCCATAGGAAACACAGTAGAGTAGAAGAGTGCTCTTTTCTCAAAAGCAGAGTGTGTTTCTTGTAAGGCGAGCTAGGCTTTGTTTCCCAGTCCTAAATGGAGTTGAATCACATGCAGTTTTTGGTCCAACGAGCAAGAGTTGTTTTCTGGTAATAAAGTCACTATTGCGCTCCCATTGCCATACACAGTGCAAATAGCACTCGCATCTGTTCCCAGCAAGTACAGTGTATTGGACTGAAGCAGAGCTACTGTTCTTTTCAGTTTCCTAAGCAGAGTTGAACTAGATATGGCCCGTGTGTGTAGGAAGCACAGTACTTTTGTTCTGATCATGCTCACTGTTCAGACCCCCTAGAAAACACAGTAGAGTAGAAGAGTGCTCTTTTCTCAAAAGCAGAGTGTGTTTTTTGTAAGGCGAGATAGCGTTTGTTTCCCAGTCCTAAATGGAGTTGAATCACATGCAGTTTTTTGTCCTATGACCAAGAGTTGTTTTCTGGTAAGGAAAGTCACTATTGCGCTCCCATTTACATTAACAGTGCAAATAGCACTCGCGTCTGTTTCCAGAAAGTACAGTGTATTGGACTGAAGCGTAGCTCCTGTTCTTGTCAGTTTCCTAAGCAGAGTTGAACTAGATATGGCCCCTGTGTGTAGGAAGCACAGTTCTTTTGTTCTGAGCAAGCTCTCTATTCGGACCCCATAGGAAACACAGTAAAGTAGAAGAGTGCTCTTTTCTCAAAATCAGAGTGTCTTTCTTGTAAGGAGAGCTAGTGTTTGTTTCCCAGTCAGAAATGGAGTTGAATCCCATGCAGTTTCTGGTCCTATGAGCAAGAGTTGTTTTCTGATAAGAAGGGTCACTATTGTGCTCCTACTGCCATACACAGTGCAAATAGCACTCGCCTCTGTTCCCAGCAAGTACAGTGTATTGGACTGAATAGGAGCTACTGTTCTTGTCAGTTTCCTAAGCAGAGTTGAACTACATATGGTCCGTGTGTGTAGGAAGCACAGTTCTTTTGTTCTGAGCAAGCTCACTGTTCGGACCCCATAGGAAACACAGTAGTGTAGAAGAGTGCTCTTTTCTCAAAAGCAGAGTGTGTATCTTGTAAGGCGAGCTAGCGTTTTTTTTTCCGTCCTAAATGGAGCTGAATCACATGCAGTTTCTGGTCCTACGAGCAAGAGTTGTTTTCTGGTAAGGAAAGTCACTATTGCGCTCCCATTGCCATACACAGTGCAAATAGCCCTCGCATCTGTTCCCAGCAAGTACAGTGTATTGGACTGAAGAGAAGCTACTGTTCTTGTCAGTTTCCTAAGCAGAGTTGAACTAGATATGGCCCGTGTGTAGGAAGCACAGTTCTTTTGTTCTGAGCAAGCACAGTGTTCGGACCCCATAGGAAACACAGTAGAGTAGAAGACTGCTCTTTTCTCAAAAGAGAGTGTGTTTCTTGTAAGGCGAGCTAGCGTTTGTTTCCCAGTCCTAAATGGAGTTGAATCACATGCAGTTTTTGTTCCTACGAGCAAGAGTTGTTTTCTGGTAATAAAGTCACTGTTGCGCTCCCATTGCCATACACAGTGTAAATAGCACTCGCATCTGTTCCCAGCAAGTACAGTGTATTGGACTGAAGCAGAGCTACTCTTCTTGTCAGTTTCCTAAGCAGAGATGAACTAGATATGGCCCCTGTGTGTAGGAAGCACAGTTCTTTTGTTCTGAGCATGCTCACTGTTCGGACCCCATAGGATACACAGTCGAGTAGAAGAGTGCTCTTTTCTCAAAAGCAGAGTGTGTTTCTTGTTAGGCGAGCTAGCGTTTCTTTCCCAGTCCTAAATGGAGTTGAATCACATGCAGTTTCTGGTCCTACGAGCAAGATTTGTTTTCTGGAAAGAAGAGTCACTATTGCGCTCCCATTGTCATACACAGGGCAAATAGCACTGGCGTCTGTTCCCAGCATGTACAGTGTATTGGACTGAACAGTAGCTACTGTTCTTTTCAGTTTCCTAAGCAGAATTGAACTATATATGGCAGTATTTGTATGAAGCACAGTTCTTTTGTTCTGAGCAAGCTCACTGTTCTGGCCCTATAGGAAACACAGTAGAGTAGAAGAGTGCTCTTTTCTCAAAAGCAGAGTGTGTTTTTTGTAAGGCGAGCTAGCATTTGTTTCCCAGTCCTAAACGGAGTTGAATCACATGCAGTTTTTGGTCCTACGAGCAAGAGTTGTTTTCTGGTAAGGAAAGTCACTATTGCGCTCCCATTTCCATACTCAGTGCAAATAGCACTCGCGTCTGCTCCCAGCAAGTACAGTGTATTGGACTGAAGCGGAGCTACTGTTCTTGTCAGTTTCCTAAGCAGAGTTGAACTAGATATGTCCCACGTGTATAGGAAGCACAGTTCTTTTGTTCTGAGCAAATTCACTGTTCTGGCCCAATAGGAAACACACTAGAGTAGAAGAGTGCTCTTTTCTCAAAATCAGAGAGTCTTTCTTGTAAGGCGAGCTAGTGTTTGTTTCCCAGTCAGAAATGGAGTTGAATCCCATGCAGTTTCTTGTCCTATGAGTAAGAGTTGTTTTCTGATAAGAAGAGTCACTATTGTGCTCCTATTGCCATACACAGTGCAAATAGCACTCGCGTCTGTTCCCAGCTAGTATAGTGTATTGTACTGCAGAGGAGCTACCGTTCTTGTCAGTTTCCTAAGCAGAGTTGAACTATATGGCCCGTGTGTGTAGGAAGCACAGTTCTTTTGTTCTGAGCATGCTCAATGTTCGGACCCCATAGGAAACACAGTCGAGTAGAAGAGTGCTCTTTTCTCAAAAGCAGAGTGTGTTTCTTGTTAGGCGAGCTAGTGTTTGTTTCCCAGTCCTAAATGGAGTTGAATCACATGCAGTTTCTGGTCCTATGAGCAAGAGGTGTTTTCTGGTAAGGAAAGTCACTATTGCGCTCCCATTTCCATACACAGTGCAAATAGCACTCGCGACTGTTCCCAGCAAGTACAGTGTATTGGACTGAAGAGGAGCTACCGATCTTGTCAGTTTCCTAAGCAGAGTTGAACTAGGTATGGCTCCTGTGTGTAGGAAGCACAGTTCTTTTGTCCTGAGCAAGCGCACTATTCGGACCCCATAGGAAACACAGTAGAGTAGAAGAGTGCTCTTTTCTCAAAAGCAGAGTGTGTTTCTTGTAAGGCGAGCTAGTGTTTGTTTCCCAGTCAGAAATGGAGTTGAATCCCATGCAGTTTCTGGTCCTATGAGCAAGAGTTGTTTTCTGATAAGAAGAGACACTATTGTGCTCCTATTGCCATACACAGTGCAAATAGCACTGGCGTCTGTTCCCAGCAAGTACAGTGTATTGGACTGAATAGGAGCTACTGTTCTTGTCAGTTTCCTAAGCAGAGTTGAACTACATATGGTCCGTGTGTGTAGCAAGCACAGTTCTTTTGTTCTGAGCAAGCTCACTGTTCGGACCCCATAGGAAACACAGTAGAGTAGAAGAGTGCTCTTTTCTCAAAAGCAGAGTGTTTTTCTTGTAAGGCGAGCTAGCATTTGTTTCCCAGTACTAAATGGAGCTGAATCATATGCAGTTTCTGATCGTACGAGCAAGAGTTGTTTTCTGGTAAGGAAAGTCACTATTGTGCTCCCATTGCCATACACAGTGCTAATAGCACTCGCGTCTGTTCCCAGCAAGTACAGTGTATTGGACTGAAGTGGAGCTACTGTTCTTGTCAGTTTCCTAAGCAGAGTTGAACTAGATATGGCCCGTGTGTGTAGGAAGCACAGTTCTTTTGTTCTGAGCAAGCTCAATGTTTGGACCCCATAGGAAACACAGTAGAGTAGAAGAGTGCTCTTTTCTCAAAAGCAGAGTGTGTTTCTTGTAAGGCGAGATAGCGTTTGTTTCCCAGTCCTAAATGGAGTTGAATCACATGCAGTTTTTGGTCCTACGAGCAAGAGTTGTTTTCTGGTAATAAAGTCACTGTTGCGCTCCCATTGCCATACACAGTGTAAATAGCACTCGCATCTGTTCCCAGCAAGTACAGTGTATTTGACTGAAGCAGAGCTACTGTTCTTCTCAGTTTGCTAAGCAGAGTTGAACTAGATATGGCCGCTGTGTGTAGGAAGCACAGTTCTTTTGTTCTGAGCAAGCTCACTATTCGGTCCCCATAGGAAACACAGTAGAGTAGAAGAGTGCTCTTTTCTCAAAAGCAGAGTGTGTTTCTTGTAAGGCAAGCTAGTGTTTGTTTCCCAGTCAGAAATGGAGTTGAATCCCATGCAGTTTCTGGTCCTATGAGCAAGAGTTGTTTTCTGATAAGAAGGGTAACTATTGTGCTCCTACTGCCATACACAGTGCAAATAGCACTCGCCTCTGTTCCCAGCAAGTACAGTGTATTGGACTGAATAGGAGCTACTGTTCTTGTCAGTTTCCTAAGCAGAGTTGAACTACATATGGTCCATGTGTGTAGGAAGCACAGTTCTTTTGTTCTGAGCAAGCTCACTGTTCGGACCCCATAGGAAACACAGTATTGTAGAAGAGTGCTCTTTTCTCAAAAGCAGAGTGTGTATCTTGTAAGGCGAGCTAGCATTTTTTTCCCGTCCTAAATGGAGCTGAATCACATGCAGTTTCTGGTCCTACGAGCAAGAGTTGTTTTCTGGTAATAAAGTCACTATTGCGCTCCCATTGCCATACACAGTGCAAATAGCCCTCGCATCTGTTCCCAGCAAGTACAGTGTATTGGACTGAAGAGAAGCTACTGTTCTTGTCAGTTTCCTAAGCAGAGTTGAACTAGATATGGCCCGTGTGTGTAGGAAGCACAGTTCTTTTGTTCTGAGCAAGCTCACTGTTCAGACCCCATAGGATACACAGTCGAGTAGAAGAGTGCTCTTTTCTCAAAAGCAGAGTGTGTTTCTTGTTAGGCGAGCTAGCGTTTGTTTCCCAGTCCTAAATGGAGTTGAATCACATGCAGTTTCTGGTCCTACGAGCAAGATTTGTTTTCTGGAAAGAAGAGTCACTATTGCGCTCCCATTGTCATACACAGGGCAAATAGCACTGGCGTCTGTTCCCAGCATGTACAGTGTATTGGACTGAACAGGAGCTACTGTTCTTTTCAGTTTCCTAAGCAGAATTGAACTATATATGGCAGTATTTGTATGAAGCACAGTTCTTTTGTTCTGAGCAAGCTCACTGTTCTGGCCCTATAGGAAACTCAGTAGAGTAGAAGAGTGCTCTTTTCTCAAAAGCAGAGTGTGTTTTTTGTAAGGCGAGCTAGCATTTGTTTCCCAGTCCTAAACGGAGTTGAATCACATGCAGTTTTTGGTCCTACGAGCAAGAGTTGTTTTCTGATAAGAAGAGTCACTATTGTGCTCCTATTGCCATACACAGTGCAAATAGCTCGCGCGTCTGTTCCCAGCTAGTACAGTGTATTGGACTACAGAGGAGCTACCGTTCTTGTCAGTTTCCTAAGCAGAGTTGAACTATATGGCCCGTGTGTGTAGGAAGCACAGTTCTTTTGTTCTGAGCATGCTCAATGTTCGGACCACATAGGAAACACAGTCGAGTAGAAGAGTGCTCTTTTCTCAAAAGCAGAGTGTGTTTCTTGTTAGGCGAGCTAGCGTTTGTTTCCCAGTCCTAAATGGAGTTGAATCACATGCAGATTCTTGTCCTATGAGCAAGAGTTTTTTTCTGGTAAGAAGAGTCACTATTGCGCTCCCATTGTCATACACAGTGCAAATAGCACTCGCATCTGTTCCCAGCAAGTACAGTGTATTGGACTGAAGCGGAGCTACTGTTCTTGTCAGTTTCCTAAGCCGAGTTGAACTAGATATGGCCCCTGTGTGTAGGAAGCACAGTTCTTTTTTTCTGAGCAAGCTCACTGTTCGGACCCCATAGGAAACACAGTAGAGTAGAAGAGTGCTCTTTTCTCAAAAGCAGAGTGTGTTTCTTGTAAGGCGAGCTAGTGTTTGTTTCCCAGTCCTAAATGGAGTTGAATCCCATGCAGTTTCGGGTCCTACGAGCAAGAGGTGTTTTCTGGTATGGAAAGTCACTATTGCGCTCCCATTTCCATACACAGTGCTAATAGCACTCGCGTCTGTTCCCAGCAAGTACAGTGTATTGGACTGAAGCAGAGCTACTGTTGTTGTCAGTTTCCTAAGCAGAGATGAACTAGATATGGCCCGTGTGTGTAGGAAGCACAGTTCTTTTGTTCTGAGCAAGCTCACTGTTCAGACCCCCTAGGAAACACAGTAGAGTAGAAGAGTGCTCTTTTCTCAAAATCAGAGAGTCTTTCTTGTAAGGCGAGCTAGTGTTTGTTTCCCAGTCAGAAATGGAGTTGAATCCCATGCAGTTTCTTGTCCTATGAGTAAGAGTTGTTTTCTGATAAGAAGGGTCACTATTGTGCTCCTACTGCCATACACAGTGCAAATAGCACTCGCCTCTGTTCCCAGCAAGTACAGTGTATTGGACTGAATAGGAGCTACTGTTCTTGTCAGTTTCCTAAGCAGAGTTGAACTACATATGGTCCGTGTGTGTAGGAAGCACAGTTCTTTTGTTCTGAGCAAGCTCACTGTTCGGACCCCATAGGAAACACAGTAGTGTAGAAGAGTGCTCTTTTCTCAAAAGCAGAGTGTGTTTCTTGTAAGGCGAGCTAGCATTTTTTTTCTTGTCCTAAATGGAGCTGAATCACATGCAGTTTCTGGTCCTACAAGCAAGAGTTGTTTTCTGGTAAGGAAAGTCACTATTGCGCTCCCATTGCCATACACAGTGCAAATAGCCCTCGCATCTGTTCGCAGCAAGTACAGTGTATTGGACTGAAGAGAAGCTACTGTTCTTGTCAGTTTCCTAAGCAGAGTTGAACTAGATATGGCCCCTGTGTGCAGGAAGTACAGTTCTTTTGTTCTGAGCAAGCTCACTATTTGGACCCCATAGGAAACACAGTAGAGTAGAAGAGTGCTCTTTTCTCAAAATCAGAGAGTCTTTCTTGTAAGGCGAGCTAGTGTTTGTTTCTCAGTCAGAAATGGAGTTGAATCCCATGCAGTTTCTTGTCCTATGAGTAAGAGTTGTTTTCTGATAAGAAGAGTCACTATTGTGCTCCTATTGCCATACACAGTGCAAATAGCACTCGGGTCTGTTCCCAGCTAGTACAGTGTATTGGACTGAAGAGGAATTACCGTTCTTGTCAGTTTCCTAAGCAGAGTTGAACTAGATATGGCCCGTGTGTGTAGGAAGCACAGTTCTTTTGTTCTGAGCAAGCTCAATGTCGGACCCCATAGGAAACACAGTAGAGTAGAAGACTGCTCTTTTCTCAAAAGCAGAGCGTGTTTCTTGTAAGGCGAGCTAGTGTTTGTTTCCCAGTCCTAAATGGAGTTGAATCACATGCAGTTTTTGGTCCTACGAGCAAGAGTTGTTTTCTGGTAATAAAGTCACTATTGTGCTCCCATTGCCATACAGTGTAAATAGCACTCGCATCTGTTCCCAGCAAGTACAGTGTATTGGACTGAAGCGGAGATACTGTTCTTATCAGTTTCCTAAGCAGAGTTGAACTAGATATGGCCCGTGTGTGTAGGAAGCACAGTTCTTTTGTTCTGAGCAAGCTCACTATTCGGACCCCATAGGAAACACAGAAGAGTAGAAGAGTGCTCTTTTCTCAAAAGCAGAGCGTGTTTCTTGTAAGGAGAGCTAGTGTTTGTTTCCCAGTCCTAAGTGGAGTTGAATCCCATGAAGTTTCTGGTCCTACGAGCAAGAGGTGTTTTCTGGTAAGGAAAGTCACTATTGTGCTCCCATTTCAAAACACAGTGCAAATAGCACTCGCGTCTGTTCCCAGCAAGTACAGTGTATTGGACGGAAGCGGAGCTACTGTTCTTGTCAGTTTCCAAAGCAGAGTTGAACTAGATATGGCCCGTGTGTGTAGGAAGCACAGTTTTTTTGTTCTGAACAAGCACAATGTTCGGAACCCATAGGAAACACAGTAGAGTAGAAGACTGCTCTTTTCTCAAAAGCAGAGTGTGTTTCTTGTAAGGCGAGCTAGCGTTTGTTTCCCAGTCCTAAATGGAGTTGAATCACATGCAGTTTTTGTTCCTATGAGCAAGAGTTGTTTTCTGGTAATAAAGTCACTGTTGTGCTCCCATTGCCATACACAGGGTAAATAGCACTCGCATCTGTTCCCAGCAAGTACAGTGTATTGGACTGAAGCGTAGCTACTGTTCTTGTCAGTTTCCTAAGCAGAGTTGATCTAGATATGGCCTCTGTGTGTAGGAAGCACAGTTCTTTTGTTCTGAGCAAGCTCACTGTTCGGAACCCATAGGATACACAGTCGAGTAGATGAGTGCTCTTTTCTAAAAAGCAGAGTGTGTTTCTTGTTAGGCAAGCTAGCGTTTGTTTCCCAGTCCTAAACGGAGTTGAATCACATGCAGTTTCTGGTCCTACGAGCAAGATTTGTTTTCTGGAAAGAAGAGTCACTATTGCGCTCCCATTGTCATACACAGGGCAAATAGCACTGGCGTCTGTTCCCAGCATGTACAGTGTATTGGACTGAACAGGAGCTACTGTTCTTTTCAGTTTCCTAAGCAGAATTGAACTATATATGGCAGTATTTGTATGAAGCACAGTTCTTTTGATCTGAGCAAGCTCACTGTTCTGGCCCTATAGGAAACACAGTAGAGTAGAAGAGTGCTCTTTTCTCAAAAGAAGAGTGTGTTTCTTGTAAGGCGAGCTAGCATTTGTTTCCCAGTCCTAAATGGAGTTGAAACACATGCAGTTTTTGGTCCTACGAGCAAGAGTTGTTTTCTGGTAAGGAAAGTCACTATTGCGCTCCCATTTCCATACTCAGTGCAAATAGCACTCGCGTCTGCTCCCAGCAAGTACAGTGTATTGGACTGAAGCGGAGCTACTGTTCTTGTCAGTTTCCTAAGCAGAGTTGAACTAGATATGGTCCACGTGTATAGGAAGCACAGTTCTTTTGTTCTGAGCAAATTCACTGCTCTGGCCCAATAGGAAACACACTAGAGTAGAAGAGTGCTCTTTTCTCAAAAGCAGAGTGTGTTTCTTGTAAGGCGAGCTAGCATTTGTTTCCCAGTCCTAAATGGAGTTGAATCACATGCAGTTTTTGGTCCTCCGAACAAGATTTGTTTTCTGGTAAGGAAAGTCACTATTGCGCTCCCATTTCTATACACAGTGCAAATAGCACTCGCGTCTGTTCCCAGCAATTACAGTGTATTTGACTGAAGCGGAGCTACTGTTCTTGTCAGTTTCCTAAGCAGAGTTGAACTAGATATGGCCCCTGTGTGCAGGAAGCACAGTTCTTTTGTTCTGAGCAAGCTCACTATTTGGACCCCATAGGAAACACAGTAGAGTAGAAGAGTGCTCTTTTCTCAAAATCAGAGAGTCTTTCTTGTAAGGCGAGCTAGTGTTTGTTTATCAGTCAGAAATGTAGTTGAATCCCATGCAGTTTCTTGTCCTATGAGTAAGAGTTGTTTTCTGATAAGAAGAGTCACTATTGTGCTCCTATTGACATACACAGTGCAAATCGCACTCGCGTCTGTTCCCAGCTAGTACAGTGTATTGGACTGAAGAGGAGCTACTGTTCTTGTCAGTTTCCTAAGCAGAGTTGAACTAGATATGGCCCGTGTGTGTAGGAAGCACAGTTCTTTTGTTCTGAGAAAGCTCAATGTTCGGACCCCATAGGAAACACAGTAGAGTAGAAGACTGCTCTTTTCTCAAAAGCAGAACGTGTTTCTTGTAAGGCAAGCTAGCGTTTGTTTCCCAGTCCTAAATGGAGTTGAATCACATGCAGTTTTTGGTCCTACGAGCAAGAGATGTTTTCTGGTAATAAAGTCACTGTTGCGCTCCCATTGCCATACACAGAGTAAATAGCACTTGCATCTGTTCCCAGCAAGTACAGTGTATTGGACTGAAGCGGAGCTACTGTTCTTGTCAGTTTCCTAAGGAGAGTTGAACTAGATATGGCCCGTGTGTGTAGGAAGCCCAGTTCTTTTGTTCTGAGCAAGCTCACTGTTCGGATCCCATAGGATACACAGTCGAGTAGAAGAGTGCTCTTTTCTCAAAAGCAGAGTGTGTTTCTGGTTAGGCGAGCTAGCGTTTGTTTCCCAGTCCTAAAAGAAGTTGAATCACATGCAGATTCTTGTCCTACGAACAAGAGTTGTTTTCTGGTTAGAACAGTCACTATTGCACTCCCATTGTCATACACAGGGCAAATAGCACTGGCGTCTGTTTCCAGCATGTACAGTGTATTGGACTGAACAGGAGCTACTGTTCTTTTCAGTTTCCTAAGCAGAATTGTACTAGATATGGCAGTATTTGTAGGAAGCACAGTTCTTTTGTTCTGAGCAAGCTCACTCTTCTGGCCCTGTAGGAAACACAGTGGAGTAGAAGAGTGCTCTTTTCTCAAAAGCAGAGTGTGTTTCTTGTAAGGCAAGGTACCGTTTGTTTCCCAGTCCTAAATGGAGTTGAATCACATGCAGTTTTTGGTCCTACGAGCAAGAGTTGTTTTCTGGTAATAAAGTCACTATTGCGCTCCCATTGCCATACACAGAGCAAATAGCACTCGCATCTGTTCCCAGCAAGTACAGTGTATTGGACTGAAGCAGAGCTACTGTTGTTGTCAGTTTCCTAAGCAGAGATGAACTAGATATGGCCCATGTGTTTAGGAAGCACAGTTCTTTGGTTCTGAGCAAGCTCACTGTTCAGACCCCCTAGGAAACACAGTAGAGTAGAAGAGTGCTCTTTTCTCAAAATCAGAGAGTCTTTCTTGTAAGGCGAGCTAGTGTTTGTTTCCCAGTCCTAAATGGAGTTGAATCCCATGCAGTTTCGGGTCCTACGAGCAAGAGGTGTTTTCTGGTAAGGAAAGTCACTATTTCGCTCCCATTTCCATACACAGTGCAAATAGCACTCGCGTCTGTTCCCAGCAAGCACAGTGTATTGGACTGAAGCGGAGCTACTGTTCTTGTCAGTTTCCTAAACAGAGATGAACTAGATATGGCCCATGTGGGTAGGAAGCACAGTTCTTTTGTTCTGAGCAAGCTCACTGTTAGACCCCCTAGGAAACACAATAGAGTAGAAGAGTGCTCTTTTCTCAAAAGCAGAGTGTGTTTTTTGTAAGGCGAGATAGCGTTTGTTTCCATGTCCTAAATGGAGTTGAATCACATGCAGTTTTTTGTCCTACGACCAAGAGTTGTTTTCTGGTAAGGAAAGTCACTATTGCGCTCCCATTTACATACACAGTGCAAATAGCACTCGCGTCTGTTCCCAGCAAGTACAGTGTATTGGACTGAAGCGTAGCTACTGTTCTTGTCAGTTTCCTAAGCAGAGTTGAACTAGATATGGCCCCTGTGTGTAGGAAGCACAGTTCTTTTGTCCTGAGCTAGCTCACTATTCGGACCCCATAGGAAACACAGTAGAGTAGAAGAGTGCTCTTTTCTCAAAATCAGAGTGTCTTTCTTGTGAGGCGAGCTAGTGTTTGTTTCCCAGTCAGAAATGGAGTTGAATCCCATGCAGTTTCTGGTCTTATGAGCAAGAGTTGTTTTCTGATAAGAAGAGTCACTATTGTGCTCCTATTGCCATACACAGTGCAAATAGCACTCGCGTCTGTTCCCAGCAAGTACAGTGTATTGGACTGAATAGGAGCTACTGTTCTTGTCAGTTTCCTAAGCGGAGTTGAACTACATATGGTCCGTTTGTGTAGGAAGCACAGTTCTTTTGTTCTGAGCAAGCTCACTCTTCTGGCACTATAAGAAACACAGTACAGTAGAAGAGTGCTCTTTTCTCAAAAGCAGAGTGTGTTTCTTGTAAGGTGAGCTAGCGTTTGTTTCCCAGTCAGAAATGGAGTTGAATCACATGCAGTTTTTGGTCCTACGAGCAAGAGTTGTTTTCTGGTAATAAAGTCACTATTGCGCTCCCATTGCCATACACAGTGCAAATAGCCCTCGCATCTGTTCCCAGCAAGTACAGTGTATTGGACTGAAGCGGAGCTACTGTTCTTGTCAGTTTCCTAAGCAGAGTTGAACTAGATATGGCCCGTGTGTGTAGGAAGCACAGTTCTTTTGTTCTGAGCAAGCTCACTGGTAGACCCACTACGAAACACAGTAGAGTAGAAGAGTGCTCTTTTCTCAAAAGCAGAGTGTGTTTCTTGTAAGGCGAGCTAGTGTTTGTTTCCCAGTCCTAAATGGAGTTGAATCCCATGCAGTTTCTGGTCCTACAAGCAAGAGGAGTTTTCTGGTAAGGAAAGTCACTATTGCGCTCCCATTTCAAAACACAGTGCAATTGGAACTCGCGTCTGTTCCCAGCAAGTACAGTGTATTGGACGGAAGCGGAGCTACTGTTCTTGTCAGTTTCCACAGCAGAGATGAACTGGATATGGCCCGTGTGTGTAGGAAGCACAGTTCTTTTGTCCTGAGCAAGCTCACTGTTCGGACCCCATAGGAAACACTGTAGAGTAGAAGAGTGCTCTTTTCTCAAAAGCAGAGTGTGTTTCTTGTAAGGCAAGCTAGCGTTTGTTTCCCAGTGTTAAGTGAGTTGAATCCCATGCAGTTTCTGGTCCTAGGAGCAAGAGTTGTTTTTTGGTAAGAAGAGTCACTATTGCGCTCCCATTGTCATACACAGTGCAAATAGCACTGGCGTCTGTTCCCAGCAAGTACAGTGTATTGGATTGAAAGGGATCTACTGTTCTTGTCAATATCCTAAGCAGAATTGAACTAGATATGGCCCGTGTGTGTAGGAAGCACAGTTCTTTTGTTATGAGCAAGCTCACTGTTCGGGAACCCATAGGAAACACAGTAGAGTAGAAGTGTGCCCTTTTCTCAAATCAGAGCTTGTTTCTTGTATGGCAAGTTAGCGTTTGTTTCCCAGTCCTAAGTGGAGTTGAATCACATGCAGTTTCTGGTCCTAAGAGCCAGAGTTGTTTTCTGGTAAGAAGGGTCACTATTGTGCTCCCATTGCTGTACACAGTACAAATAGCACTTGTCTGTTCCCAGCAAGTACAGTGTATTGGACTGAAGAGGAGCTACTATTCTCGTCAGTTTCCTAAGCAGAGTTGAACTAGATATGGCCCGTGTGTGTAGGAAGCATAGTTCTTTTGTTCTGAGCAAGCTCACTGTTCTGGCTCTATAGGAAACACAGTAGAGTACAAGAGTGCTCTTTTCTCAAAAGCAGAGTGTGTTTCTTGTAAGGCGAGATAGCATTAGTTTCCCAGTCCTAAATGGAGTTGAATCACATGCAGTTTCTGTTCCTAAGAGCAAGAGTTGTTTTCTGGTAAAAAGAGTCACTATTGCGCTCCCAATTCCGTACACAGTGCAAATAGCACTTGCGTCTGTTCCCAGCAAGTACAGTGTATTGGACTGAAGAGGAGCTACTGTTCTTGTCAGTTTCCTAAGCAGAGTTTAACTAGATATGGCCCGTGTGTGTAGGAAGCACAGTTCTTTTGTTCTGAGCAAGCACTCTGTTCTGGCCCTATAGGAAACACAGTAGAGTAGAAGAGTGCTCTTTTCTCAGAAGCAGAGTGTGTTTCTTGTAAGACAAGCTAGTGTTTGTTTCCAAGTCCTAAATGGAGTTGAATCACATGCAGTTTCTGGTCATACGAGCAAGAGTTATTTTTTGGTAAGAAGAGTCACTATTGCGCTCCCATTGCTGTACACAGTGCAAATAGCACTGGCGTCTGTTCCCAGCATGTACAGTGTATTGGACTGAAGAGGATCTACTGTTCTTGTCAGTTTACTAAACAGAATTGAACTAGATATGGCCGTGTGTTTAAAGAGCACATTTCTTTTGTTCTGAGCAAGCTGACTGTTCTGGCGCTATAGGAAACACAGTAGACTAGAAGAGTGCTCTTTCCTCAAAAGCAGAGTGTTTTTCATGTAAGGCGAGCTAGCGTTTGTTTCCCAGTCCTAAACGGAGTTGAATGACATGCAGTTTCTGGTCCTATGAGCAAGAGTTGTTTTCTGGTAAGAAGAGTCACTATTGCGCTCCCATTGCTGTACACAGTGCAAATAGCACTCGCGTATGTTCCCAGCAAGTACAGTGTATTGGACTGAAGAGGAGCTACTGTTCTTGTCAGTTTCCTAAGCACAGTTGAACTAGATATGGCCCGTGTTTGTAGGAAGCACAATTCTTTTCTTCTGAGCAATCTCACTGTTCTGGCCCTATAGGAAACACAGTAGAGTAGAAGAGTGCTCTTTTCTCAAAAGCAGAGTGTGTTTCTTGTAAGGCGAGCTAGCGTTTGTTTCCGAGTCCTAAATGGAGTTGAATCACATACAGTTTTTGGTCCTAAGAGCCAGATTTGTTTTCTGGTAAGAAGAGTCACTATTGTCTTCCCATTTCTGTACACAGTGCAAATAGCACTCGCGTCTGTTCCCAGCAAGTACAGTGTATTGCACTGAAGAGGAGCTACGGTTCTCATCAGTTTCCTAAGCAGAGTTGAACTAGATATGGCCCGTGTGTGTAGGAGGCACAGTTCTTTTGTTCTGAGCAAGCTCACTTTTCTGGCCCTACAGGAAACACAGTAGAGTACAAGAGTGCTCTTTTCTCAAAAGCAGAGTGTGTTTCTTGTAAGGGGAGAAAGCATTTGTTTCCCAGTCTGAAATGGAGTTGAATCACATGCAGTTTCTGGTCCTACGAGCAAGAGTTGTTTTCTGGTAAAAAGAGTCACTATTGCGCTCCCATTGCCGTACACAGTGCAAATAGCACTCGCGTCTGTTCCCAGGAAGTACAGTGTATTGGACTGAAGAGGAGCTACTGTTCTTGTCAGTTTCCTAAGCAGAGTTGAACTAGATATGGCCCGTGTGTGCAGGAAGCACAGTTCTTTTGTTCTGAGCAAGCTCACTGTTCTGGCCCTATAGGAAACACAGTAGAGTAGAAGAGTGCTCTTTTCTCAAAAGCAGAGTATGTTTCTTGTAAGGCGAGCTGGTGTTTGTTTCCCAATCCTAAATGGAGTTGCATCACATGCAGTTTTTGGTCCTACGCTCAAGAGTTGTTTTCTGGTAACGAAAGTCACTATTGCGCTCCCATTGCCAAACACAGTGCAAATAGCACTCGCATGTGTTCCCAGCAAGTACAGTGTATTGGAGTGAAGAGAAGCTACTGTTCTTGTCAGTTTCCCAAGCAGAATTGAACTGGATATGGCCATTTGTGTAGGAAGCACAGTTCTTTTGTTCTGAGCAAGCTCACTGTACTGGCCCTATAGGAAACACAGTAGAGTAGAAGAGTGCTCTTTTCTCAAAAGCAGAGTGTGTTTCTTGTAAGGCGAGCCAGAGTTTGTTTCCCAGTCCTAAATGGAGTTGAATCACATGCAGTTTTTGGTCCTACGAGCAAGAGTTGTTTTCTGGTAAGGAAAGTCACTATTGTTCTCCCGTTGACATACACGGTGCAAATAGCACTCGCGTCTGTTCCCAGCAAGTACAGTGTATTGGACTGAAGAGGAGCTACTGTTCTTGTCAGTTTCCTAAGCAGAGTTGAACTAGATATGGACCGTGTGCGTAGGAAGCACAGTTCTTTTGTTCTGAGCAAGCTCACTGTTCGGACCCCATAGGACTCGAATTAGAAAAGAAGAGTGCTCTTTTCTCAAAAGCAGAGTGTGTTTCTTGTAAGGCAAGCTAGTTTTTTGTTTCCCAGTCCTAAATGAATTTGAATCACATGCAGTTTTTGGTCCTACGAATAGAGTTATTTTTTGGTAAGAAGAGTCACTATTGCGCTCCCAATGCCATACACAGTACAAATAGCACTTGCGATTTTTCCAATCAAGTACAGTGTATTGGACTGAAGAGGAGCTACTGTTCTTGTCAGTTTCCTATGCAGAATTGAACTAGATATGGCCCGTGTGTGTATGAAGCACATTTCTTTTGTTCTGAGCAAGCTCACTGTTCTGGCCCTATAGGAAACACAGTAGAGTAGAAGAGTGCTCTTTTCTCAAAAGCAGAGTGTGTTTCTTGTAAGGCAAGCTAGCGTTTGTTTCCCAGTCCTAAATGGAGTTGAATCCCATGCAGTTTCTGGTCCTAGGAGCAAGAGTTGTTTTGTGGTAAGAAGAGTCACTATTGCGCTCCCATTGTCATACACAGTGCAAATAGCACTGGCATCTGTTCCCAGCAAGTACAGTGTATTGGACTGAAGAGGAGCTACTGTTCTCGTCAGTTTCCTAAGCAGAGTTGAACTAGATATGTCCCGTGTGTGTAGGAAGCACAGTTCTTTTGTTCTGAGCAAGCTCACTGTTCTGGCCCTATAGAAAACACAGTAGAGTACAAGAGTGCTCTTTTCTCATAAGCAAAGTGTGTTTCTTGTAAGGCGTGACAGCATTTGTTTCCCAGTCCTAAAAGGAGTTGAATCACATGCAGTTTCTGGTCCTACGAGCAAGAGTTGTTTTCTGGAAAAGGAGTCACTATTGTGCTCCCATTGCTGTACACAGTGCAAAAAGCACTCGCGTCTGTTCCCAGCAAGTACAGTGTATTGGACTGAAGGGGATCTACTGTTCTTGTCAGTTTCCTAAGCAGAATTGAACTAGATATGGCCCGTGTGCGTAGGAAGCACAGTTCTTTTGTTCTGAGCAAGCTCACTGTTCGGACCGCATAGGACACATAGTAGAGAAGAGGAGTGCTCTTTTCTCAAAAGCAGAGTGTATTTCTTGTAAGGCGAGGTAGCTTTTGTTTCCCAGTCCTAAATGAATTTGAATCACATGAAGTTTCTGGTCCTATGAGTTGAGTTATTTTTTGGTAAGAAGATTCACTATTGCGCTCCCAATGCCATACACAGTAGAAATAGCACTTGCGTCTGTTTCAATCATGTACGGTGTATTGGACTGAATAGGAGCTACTGTTCTTGTCAGTTTCCTAAGCAAGTTGAACTAGATATGGCCCGTGTGTATAGGAAGCACAGTTCTTTTGTTCTGAGCAAGCTCACTGTTCGGACCCATAGGAAACACAGTAGAGTAGAAGATTGCTCTTTTCTCAAAAACAGACTGTGTTTCTTGTAAGGCGAGCTAGCGTTTGCTTGCCAGACCTAAATGGAGTTCAATCACATGCAGTTTCTGGTCCAACGAGCAAGAGTTATTTTCTGGTAAGAAGAGTCACTATTTCGCTCCCATTGTCATACACAGGGCAAATAGCACTGGCGTCTGTTCCCAGCATGTACAGTGTATCAGACTGAAGAGGATCTACTGTTCTTGTCAGGTTCCTAAGCAGAGTTGAACTAGATATGGCCCGTGTGTGTATGAAGCACATTTCTTTTGTTCTGAGCAAGCTCACTGTTCTGACACTATAGGAAACACAGTCGAGTAGAAGAGTGCTCTTTTCTCAAAAGCAGAGTGTGTTTCTTGTAAGGCAAGCTAGCGTTTGTTTCCCAGTCCTAAATAGAGTTGAATCCCATGCAGTTTCTGGTCCTAGGAGCAAGAGTTGTTTTTTGGTAAGAAGAGTCACTATTGCACTCCCATTGTCATACACAGTGCAAATAGCACTGGCGTCTGTTCCCAGCAAGTACAGTGTATTGGACTGAAGGGGATCTACTGTTCTTGTCAGTTTCCTAAGCAGAATTGAACTAGATATGGCCCGTGTGTGTAGGAAGCACAGTTCTTTTGTTCTGAGCAAGCTCACTGTTTGGACGCCATAGGAAACACAGTAGAGTAGAAGTGTGCCCTTTTCTCAAAGCAGAGCTTGTTATTTGTAAGGCAAGCTAGCGTTTGTTTCCCAGTCCTAAGTGGAGTTGAATCACATGCAGTTTCTGGTCCTAAGAGCCAGAGTTGTTTTCTGGTAAGAAGGGTCACTATTGTGCTCCCATTGCTGTACACAGTACAAATAGCACTCGTCTGTTCCCAGCAAGTACAGTGTATTGGACTGAAGAGGAGCTACTGTTCTCGTCAGTTTCCTAAGCAGAGTTGAACTAGATATGGCCCGTGTTTGTAGGAAGCACAGTTCTTTTGTTCTGAGCAAGCTCACTGTTCTGCCCCTATAAGAAACACAGTAGAGTACAAGAGTGCTCTTTTCTCAAAAGCAGAGTGTGTTTCTTGTAAGGAGAGATAGCATTTGTTTCCCAGTACTAAATGGAGTTGAATCACATGCAGTTTCTGTTCCTACGAGCAAGAGATATTTTCTGGTAAAAAGAGTCACTATTGCGTTCCCATTTCCGTACACAGTGCAAATAGCACTCGAGTCTGTGCCCAGCAAGTACAGTGTATTGGACTGAAGAGGAGCTACTGTTCCTGTCAGTTTCCTAAGCAGAGTTGAACTAGATATGGCCCGTGTGTGTAGGAAGCACAGTTCTTTTGTTCTAAGCATGCTTACTGTACTGGCCCTATAGGAAACACAGTAGAGTAGAAGAGTGCTCTTTTCTCAAAAGCAGAGTGTTTTTATTGTGAGGCGAGCTAGCGTTTGTTTCCCAGTCCTGAATGGATTTGAATCACATGCAGTTTCTGGTCCTACGAGCAAGAGTTTTTTTCTGGTAAGAAGAGTTACTATTGCGCTCCCTTTGTTGTACACAGTGCGAATAGCACTGGCGTCTGTTCCCAGCATGTACAGTGTATTGGACTGAAGAGGATCTACTGTTCTTCTCAGTTTACTAAGCAGAATTGAACTAGATAGGTCCGTGCGTGTAGGAAGCACAGTTCTTTTGTTCTGAGCAAGCTAACTGTTCTGGCGCTATAGAAAACACAGTAGAGTAGAAGAGTGCTCTTTTCTCAAAAGCAGAGTGTGTTTCTTGTAAGGCGAGCTAGCGATTGTTTCCCAGTCCTAAATGGAGTTGAATCACATGCAGTTTCTGGTCCTACGAGCAAGAGTTGTTTTCTGGTAAGAAAAGTCACTATTGTGCTCCCGTTGTCATACACAGTGCAAATAGCACTGGCGTCTGTTCCCAGCAAGTACAGTGTATTGGACTGAAGAGGATCTACTGTTCTTGTCAGTTTCCTAAGCAGAATTGAACTAGATATGTCCCGTGTGTGTAGCATGCACAGTTCTTTTGTTCTGAGCAAGCTCACTGTACTGGCCCTATAGGAAAAACAGCAGAGTAGAAGAGTGCTCTTTGCTCAAAAGCAGATGGTGTTTCTTGTAAGGCGAGGCTAGCGTCTGTTTCCCAGTCGTAAATGGAGTTGAATCACATGCAGTTTTTTTCCTACGAGCAAGAGTTGTTTTCTGGTAAGGAAAGTCACTATTGTGCTCCCATTTCCATACACAGTGCAAATAGCACTCGCATCTGTTCCCAGCAAGTACAGTGTATTGGACTTAAAAGGAGCTACTGTTCTCGTCAGTTTCCTATGCAGAGTTGAAGTAGATATTGCCTGTGTGTGTAGGAAGCACAGTTCCTTGGACTGAGCAAGCTCACTGTTCTGGCGCTATAGGAAACACAGTAGAGTAGAGGAGGGCTCTTTTCTCAAAAGCAGAGTGTGTTTCTTGTGAGGCAAGCTAGTGTTTGTTTCCAATTCAGAAATGGAGTTGAATCCCATGAAGTTTCTAGTCAAACGAGGAAGAGTTGTTTTCTGGTAAGAAGAGTCACTATTGCGCTCCCATTGTCATACACAGTGCAAATAGCACTCGCGTCTGTTCCCAGCAAGTACAGTGTATTGGACTGAAGGGGATCTACTGTTCTTGTCAGTTTCCTAAGCAGAATTGAACCAGATATGGCCTGTGTGTGTAGGAAGCACAGTTCTTTTGTTCTGAGCAAGCTCACTGTTCGGACCCCATAGGAAACACAGTAGAGTAGAAGTGTGCCCTTTTCTCAAATCAGAGGTTGTTTCTTGTAAGGCAAGCTAGCGTTTGTTTCCCAGTCCTAAGTGGAGTTGAATCACATGCAGTTTCTGGTCCTAAGAGCCAGAGTTGTTTTCTGGTAAGAAGGGTCACTACTGTGCTCCCATTGCTGTACACAGTACAAATAGCACTCGTCTGTTCCCAGCAAGTACAGTGTATTGGACTGAAGAGGAGCTACTGTTCTTGTCAGTTTCCTAAGCAGAGTTGAACTAGATATGGCCCGTTTGTGTAGGAAGCACAATTCTTTTGTTCTGTGCAAGCTCACTGTTCTGGCCCTATAGGAAACACAGTAGAGTACAAGAGTGCTCTTTTCTCAGAAGCAGAGTGTGTTTCTTGTAAGACGAGCTAGTGTTTGTTTCCAAGTCCTAAATGGAGTTGAATCACATGCAGTTTCTGGTCCTACCAGCAAGAGTTGTTTTCTGGTAAAAAGAGTCACTATTGCGCTCCCAATTCCGTACACAGTGCAAATAGCACTCGCGTCTGTTCCCAGCAAGTACAGTGTATTGGACTGAAGAGGAGCTACTGTTCTTGTCAGTTTCCTAAGCAGAGTTGAACTAGATATGGCCCGTGTGTGCAGAAAGCACAGTTCTTTTGTTCTGAGCAAGCTCTCTGTTCTGGCCCTATAGGAAACACAGTAGAGTAGAAGAGTGCTCTTTTCTCAGAAGCAGAGTGTGTTTCTTGTAAGACGAGCTAGTGTTTGTTTCCAAGTCCTAAATGGAGTTGAATCACATGCAGTTTCTGGTCGTACGAGCAAGAGTTATTTCCTGGTAAGAAGAGTCACTATTGCGCTCCCATTGCTGTACACAGCGCAAATAGCACTGGCGTCTGTTCCCAGCATGTGCAGTGTATTGGACTGAAGAGGATCTACAGTTCTTGTCAGTTTACTAAACAGAATTGAACTAGATATGGGCGTGTGTTTAAAAAGCACAGTTCTTTTGTTCTGAGCAAGCTCACTGTACTGGCCCTATAGGAAACACAGTAGAGTAGAAGAGTGGTCTTTTCTCAAAAGCAGAGTGTGTTTCTTGTAAGGCGAGCTAGTGTTTGTTTCCCAGTCCTAAATGGAGTTGAATCACATGCAGTTTTTGGTCCTATGAACAAGAGTGGTTTTCTGGTAAGTAAAGTCACTATTGCGCTCCCATTGACATACACAGTGCAAATAGCACTCGCGTCTGTTCCCAACATGTACAGTGTATTGGACTGAAGAGGAGCTACTGTTCTTGTCAGTTTCCTAAGCAGAATTGAACTAGATATGGCCCATGTGTGTAGGAAGCACAGTTCTTTTGTTCTGAGCAAGCTCACTGTTCAGACCCCATAGGAAACACAGTAGAGTAGAAGTGTGCCCTATTCTCAAGATCAGAGCGTGTTTCTTGTAAGGCGAGCTAGCGTTTGTTTCCCAGTCCTAAGTGGAGTTGAATCACATGCAGTTTCTGGTCCTAAGAGCAAAAGTTGTTTTCTGGTAAGAAAAGTCACTATTGTGCTCCTATTACTGTACACAGTGCAAATAGCACTCGCGTCTGTTCTCAGCAAGTACAGTGCATTGGAGTGAAGAGGAGCTACTGTTCTCGTCAGTTTCTTAGCAGAGTTGAACTAGATATGGCCCGTGTGTGTAGGAAGCACAGTTCTTTTGTTCTGAGCAAGCTCACTGTACTGGCCCTATAGGAAACACAGTAGAGTACAAGAGTGCTCTTTTCTGACAAGCAGAGTGTGTTTCTTGTAAGGCAAGATTACATTTGTTTCCCAGTCCTAAATGGAGTTGAATCACATGCAGTTTCTGTTCCTATGAGCAAGAGTTGTTTATTGGTAAAAAGTGTCACTATTGCGCTCCCAATGCCGTACACAGTGCAAATAGCACTCGCGTCTGTTCCCAGCATGTACAGTGTATTGGACTGAAGAGGATCTACTGTTCTTCTCAGTTTACTAAGCCGAATTTAACTAGATAGGGCCGTGTGTGTAGGAAGCACAGTTCTTTTTTTCTGAGCAAGCTCACTGTTCTGGCGCTATAGGAAACACCGTAGAGTAGAAGAGTGCTCTTTTCTCAAAAGCAGAGTGTGTTTCTTGTAAGGCGAGCTAGCGTTTCTTTCCCAGTCCTAAATGGAGTTGAATCCCATGCAGTTTTTAGTCCTACGAGCAAGAGTTGTTTTCTGGTAAGAAGAGTCACTATTGCACTCCCATTGTCATACACAGGGCAAATAGCACTGGCATCTGTTCCCAGCATGTACAGTGTATTGGACTGAAGAGGATCTACAGTTCTTGTCATTTTCCGATGAAGAGTTGAACTAGATATGGCCCCTGGTTTAGGAAGCACATTTCTTTTGTTCTGAGCAAGCTCACTGTTCTGGCCCTATAGGAAAAACAGTTGAGTAGAAGAGTACTCTTTTCTCAAAAGCAGAGTGTGTTTCTTGTAAGGCGAGCTAGCGTTTGTTTCCCAGTCCTAAATGGAGTTGAATCACATGCAGTTTCTGGTCCTACAAGCAAGAGTATTTTCTGGTAAGAAGAGTCACTATTGCGCTCCCATTGTCATACACAGGGCAAATAGCACTGGCATTTGTTCCCAGCATGTACAGTGTATTGGACTGAAGAGGATCTACTGTTCTTGTCAGGTTCCTAAGCAGAGTTGAACTAGATATGGCCCGTGTGTGTATGAAGCACATTTCTTTTGTTCTGAGCAAGCTCACTGTTCTGGCCCTATAGGAAACACAGTAGAGTAGAAGAGTGCTCTTTTCTCAAAAGCAGAGTGTGTTTCTTGTAAGGCAAGCTAGCGTTTGTTTCCCAGTCCTAAATGGAGTTGAATCCTATGCATTTTCTGGTCCTAGGTGCAAGAGTTGTTTTGTGGTAAGAAGAGTCACTATTGCGCTCCAATTGTCATACATAGTGCATATAGCACTGGCGTCTGTTCCCACCAAGTTCAGTGTATTGGACTGAAGGGGATCCACTGTTCTTGTCAATTTCCTAAGCAGAATTGAACTAGATATGGCCGGTGTGTGTAGGAAGCACTGATCTTTTTTTCTGAGCAAGCTCACTGTTCGGAACCCATAGCTAACACAGTAGAGTAGAAGTGTGCCCTTTTCTCATATCAGAGCTTGTTTCTTGTAAGGCAAGCTAGCGTTTGTTTCCCAGTCCTAAGTGGAGTTGAATCACATGCAGTTTCTGGTCCTAAGAGCCAGAGTTGTTTTCTGATAAGAAGGGTCACATTGTGCTCCCATTGCTGTACACAGTGCAAATAGCACTCGTCTGTTCCCAGCAAGTACAGTGTATTGGACTGAAGAGGAGCTACTGTTCTTGTCAGTTTCCTAAGCAGTGTTGAACTAGATATGGCCGTGTGTGCAGGAAGCACAGTTCTTTTGTTCTGAGCAAACTCTCTGTTCTGGCCCTATAGGAAACACAGTAGAGTAGAAGAATGCTCTTTTCTGAAAAGCAGAGTGTGTTTCTTGTAAGGCGAGCTAGCATTTCTTTCCCAGTCCTAAATGGAGTTGAATAATATGCAGTTTTTGGTCCTACGAGAAAGAATTGTTTTCTGGTAAGAAGAGTCACTATTGCGCTCCCATTGTCATACACAGGGCAAATAGCACTGGCTTCTGTTCCCAGCATGTACAGTGTATTGGACTGAAGAGGATCTACTGTTCTTGTCAGTTTCCGATGCAGAGTTGAACTAGATATGGCCCGTGTGCGTAGGAAGCACAGTTCTTTTGTTCTGAGCAAGCTCACTGTTCTGGCCCTATAGGAAACACAGTAGAGTAGAAGAGTACTCTTTTCTCAAAAGCATAGTGTGTTTCTTGCAAAGCGAGCTAACGTTTGTTTCCCAGTCCTAAATGGAGTTGAATCCCATGCAGTTTCTGGTCCTAGGAGCAAGAGTTGTTTTGTGGTAAGAAGAGTCACTATTGTGCTCCCATTGTCATACACAGTGCAAATAGCACTGGCATCTGATCCCAGCAAGTACAGTGTATTGGACTGAAGAGGAGCTACTGTTCTCTTCAGTTTCCTAAGCAGAGTTGAACTAGATATGGCCCGTGTGCGTAGGAAGCACAGTTCTTTTGTTCTGAGCAAGCTCACTGTTCTGGCCCTATAAGAAACACAGTAGAGTAGAAGAGTACTCTTTTGTCAAAAGCATAGTGTGTTTCTTGCAAGGCGAGCTAACGTTTATTTCCCATTCCTAAATGGATTTGAATCACATGCAGTTTCTGGACCTACAAGCAAGAGTATTTTCTGGTAAGAAGAGTCACTATTGTGCTACCATTGTCATACACAGGGCAAATAGCACTGACCTTTGTTCCTAGCATGTACAGTATATTGGACTGAAGAGGATCTATTGTTCTTGTCAGGTTCCTAAGCAGAGTTGAACTAGATATGGCCTGTGTGTGTATGAAGCACATTTCTTTTGTTCTGAGCAAGCTCACTGTTCTGGCCCTATAGGAAACACAGTAGAGTAGAAGAGTGCTCTTTTCTCAAAAGCAGAGTGTGTTTCATGTAAGGCAAGCTAGCGTTTGTTTCCCAGTCCTAAATGGAGTTGAATCCCATGCAGTTTCTTGTCCTAGGAGCAAGAGTTGTTTTGTGGTAAGAAGAGTCACTATTGCGCTCTCATTGTCATACACAGTGCAAATAGGACTGACGTCTGTTCCCAGCAAGTACAGTGTATTGGACTGAAGGGGATCTACTGTTCCTGTCAGTTTCCTAAGCAGAATTGAACTAGTTTTGGCCCGTGTGTAGGAAGCACAGTTCTTTTGTTCTGAGCAAGCTCACTGTTCGGACCCCATAGGAAACACAGTAGAGTAGAAGTGTGCCCTTTTCTCAAAAGCAGAGCTCGTTTCTTGTAAGGCAAGCTAGTGTTTGTTTCCCAGTCCTAAGTGGAGTTGAATCACATGCAATTTCTGGTCCTAAGAACCAGAGTTGTTTTCTGGTAAGAAGTGTCACTATTGTGCTCCCTTTGCTGTACACAGTGCAAAAAGCACTCGCGTCTGTTCCCAGCAAGTACAGTGTATTGGACTGAAGAGGAGCTACGGTTCTCGTCAGTTTCCTAAGCAGAGTTGAACTAGATAGATATGGCCCGTGTGTGTAGGAAGCACAGTTCTTTTGTTCTGAACAAGCTCACTGTTCTGGCCCTATAGGAAACACAGTAGAGTACAAGAGTGCTCTTTTCACAAAAGCAGAGTGTGTTTCTTGTAAGGGGAGCTAGCGTTTGTTTCCCAGCCCTAAATGGAGTTGAATCCCATGCAGTTTCTGGTCCAACGAGGAAGAGTTGTTTTCTGGTAAAAAGAGTCACTATTGTGCTTCCAATGCCGTAAACAGTGCAAATAGCACTGGCGTCTGTTCCCAGCAAGTACAGTGTATTGGACTAAGGAGGAGGTACTGTTCTTGTCAGTTTCCTAAGCAGAGTTGAACTAGATATGGCCCGTGTGTGCAGGAAGCACAGTTCTTTGGTTCTGAGCATGCTCACTGTTCTGGCCCAATAGGAAACACAGTAGAGTAGAAGAGTGCTCTTTTCTCAAAAGCAGAGTATGTTTCTTGAAAGGCGAGCTGGTGTTTGTTTCCCAGTCCTCAGTGGAGTTGAATCACATGCAGTTTTTGATCCTACGCTCAAGATTTTTTGCTGGTAAGGAAAGTCACTATTGCGCTCCCATTGCCAAACACAGTGCAAATAGCACTCGCATCTGTTCCCAGCAAGTACAGTGTATTGGACTAAAGAGGAGCTACTGTTCTTGTCAGTTTCCTAAGCAGAATTGAACTGGATATGGCCATTTGTGTAGGAAACACAGTTCTTTTGCTCTGAGCAAGCTCACTGTACTGGCCCTATAGGAAACACAGTAGAGTAGAAGAGTGCTCTTTTATCAAAAGCAGAGTGTGTTTATTGTAAGACGAGCCAGCGTTTGTTTCCCAGTCCTAAATGGAGTTGAATCACATGCAGTTTTTGGTCCCATGAGCAAGAGTTGTTTTCTGGTAAGGAAAGTCACTATTGCACTCCCGTTGAAATACACAGTGCAAATAGCACTCGTGTCTGTTCCCAGCAAGTACAGTGTATTGGACTGAAGAGGAGCTACTGTTTTTGTCAGTTTCCTAAGCAGAGTTGAACTAGATATGGCCCGTGTGTATGAAGCACATTTCTTGTGTTCTGAGCAAGCTCACTGTTCTGGCCCTATAGGAAACACAGTAGAGTAGAAGAGTGCTCTTTTCTCAAAAGCAGAGTGTGTTTCTTGTAAGGCAAGCTAGCGTTTGTTTCCAAGTCCTAAATGGAGTTGAATCCCATGCAGTTTCTGGTCCTAGGAGCAAGAGTTGTTTTGTGGTAAGAAGAGTCACTATTGCGCTCCCATTGTCATACACAGTGCAAATAGCACTGGCATCTGATCCCAGCAAGTACAGTGTATTGGACTGAAGAGTAGCTACTGTTCTCTTCAGTTTCCTAAGGAGAGTTGAACTAGATATGGCCCGTGTGCGTAGGAAGCACAGTTCTTTTGTTCTGAGCAAGCTCACTGTTCTGGCCCTATAGGAAACACAGTAGAGTAGAAGAGTACTCTTTTCTCAAAAGCATAGTGTGTTTCTTGCAAGGCGAGCTAACGTTTATTTCCCAGTCCTAAATGGATTTGAATCACATGCAGTTTCTGGTCCTACAAGCAAGAGTATTTTCTGGTAAGAAGAGTCACTATTGCGCTCCCATTGTCATACACATTGCAAATAGCACTGGCATCTGATCCCAGCAAGTACAGTGTATTGGACTGAAGAGGAGCTACTGTTCTCTTCAGTTTGCTAAGCAGAGTTGAACTAGATATGGCCCATGTGCGTAGGAAGCACAGTTCTTTTGTTCTGAGCAAGCTCACTGTTCTGGCCCTATAGGAAACACAGTAGAGTAGAAGAGTACTCTTTTCTCAAAAGCATAGTGTGTTTCTTGCAAGGCGAGCTAACGTTTGTTTCCCAGTCCTAAATGGATTTGAATCACATGCAGTTTCTGGTCCTACAAGCAAGAGCATTTTCTGGTAAGAAGAGTCACTATTGCGCTACCATTGTCATACACAGGGCAAATAGCACTGACATTTGTTCCCAGCATGTACAGTATATTGGACTGAAGAGGATCTATTGTTCTTGTCAGGTTCCTAAGCAGAGTTGAACTAGATATGGCCCATGTGTGTATGAAGCACATTTCTTTTCTTCTGAATAAGCTCACTGTTCTGGCCCTATAGGAAACACAGTAGAGTAGAAGAGTGCTCTTTTCTCAAAAGCAGAGTGTGTTTCATGTAAGGCAAGCTAGCGTTTGTTTCCCAGTCCTAAATGGAGTTGAATCCCATGCAGTTTCTTGTCCTAGGAGCAAGAGTTGTTTTGTGGTAAGAAGAGTCACTGTTGTGCGCTCATTGTCATACACAGTGCAAATAGCACTTGCGTCTGTTCCCAGCAAGTACAGTGTATTGGACTGAAGGGGATCTACTGTTCCTGTCAGTTTCCTAAGCAGAGTTGAACTAGATATGGCCCATGTGCAGGAAGCACAGTTCTTTTGTTCTGAGCAAGCTCACTGTTCGGACCCCATAGGACACATAGTAGAGAAGAAGTGTGCCCTTTTCTCAAAAGCAGAGCTCGTTTCTTGTAAGGCAAGCTAGCTTTTGTTTCCCAGTCCTAAATGAATTTGAATGACATGCAGTTTCAGGTCCTATGAGCAAGAGTTTTTTTTTGGTAAGAAGAGTCACTATTGCGCTCCCATTGCTGTACACAGTGCAAATAGCACTCGCCTATGTTCCCAGCAAGTACAGTGTATTGGACTAAAGAGGAGCTACTGTACTTGTCAGTTTCCTAAGCAGAGTTGAACTAGATATGGCCCATGTGTGTAGGAAGCACAGTTCTTTTCTTCTGAGCAATCTCACTGTTCTGGCCCTATAGGAAACACAGTAGAGTAGAAGAGTGCTCTTTACTCAAAAGCAGAGTGTGTTTCTTGTAAGGCAAGCTAGCGTTTGTTTCCCAGTCCTAAATGGAGTTGAATCACATACAGTTTTTGGTCCTACACGCAAGAGTTGTTTTCTGGTAAGGAAAGTCACTATTGCGCTCCCATTGCCATACACAGTGCAAATAGCACTAGCATCTGTTCCCAGCAAGTATAGTGTATTGGACTGAAGAGGAGCTACAGTTCTTGTCAGTTTCCTAAGCAGAATTGAACTGGATATGCCCGTTTGTGTGGGAAGCACAGTTCTTTTGTTCTGAGTAAGCTCACTGTACTGGCCATATAGGAAACACAGTAGAGTAGAAGAGTGCTCTTTTCTCAAAAGCAGAGTGTGTTTATTGTAAGGCGAGCTAGCGTTTGTTTCCCAGTTCTAAATGGAGTTGAATCACATGCAGTTTTTGGTCCTATGAACAAGAGTTGTTTTCTGGTAAGGAAAGTCACTATTGCGCTCCCATTGACATACGCAGTGCAAATAGCACTCGCGTCTGTTCCCAACAAGTACAGTGCATTCGACTGAAAAGGAGCTACTGTTCTTGTCAGTTTCCTAAGCAGAGTTGAACTAGATATGGCCTGTGTGTGTAGGAAGCACAGTTCTTTTGTTCTGAGCAAGCTCACTGTTCGGACCCCATAGGAAACACAGTAGAGTAGAAGTGTTCCTATTCTCAAAAGCGAGGGTGTTTCTTGTAAGGCGAGCTAGCGTTTGTTTCCCAGTCCTAAGTGGAGTTGAATCACATGCAGTTTCTGGTCCTAAGAGCAAAAGTTGTTTTCTGGTAAGAAATGTCACTATTGTGCTCCTATTACTGTATACAGTGCAAATAGCACTCGCGTCTGTTCCCAGCAAGTACAGTGTATTGGACTGAAGAGGAGCTACTGTTCTCGTCAGTTTCCTAAGCAGAGTTGAACTACATATGGCCCGTGTGTCTAGGAAGCACAGATCTTTTGTTCTGAGCAAGCTCACTGTTCTGGCCCTATAGGAGACACAGTAGAGTAAAAGAGTGCTCTTTTCTCAAAAGCAGAGTGTGTTTCTTGTAAGACGAACTAGCATGTGTTTCCCAATCCTAAGTGGAGTTGAATCACATGCAGTTTCTGGTCCTACGAGCAAGAGTTTTTTCTGGTAAGAAGAGTCACTATTGCGCTCCCACTGTCATACACAGGGCAAATAGCACTGGCATCTGTTCCCAGCATGTACAGTGTATTGGACTGAAGAGGATCTACTGTTCTTGTCAAGTTCCTAAGCAGAGTTGAACTAGATATGGCCCGTGTGTGCAGGAAGCACAGTTCTTTTGTTCTGAGCAAGCACACTGTTCTGGCCCTATAGGAAACACAGTAGAGTTGAAGAGTGCTCTTTTCTCAAAAGCAGAGTGTGTTTCTTGTAAGGCGAGCTAGTGTTTGTTTCCCAGTCCTAAATGGGGTTCAATCACATGCAGTTTCTGGTCCTACGAGCAAGAGTTGTTTTCTGGTAAGAAGAGTTACTATTGTGCTCCCTTTGTCTTACACAGTGCGAATAGCCCTGGCGTCTGTTCCCAGCATGTGCAGTGTATTGGACTGAAGAGGATCTAATGTTCTTCTCAGTTTAATGAGCAGAATTGAACTAGATAGGGCCGTGTGTGTAGGAAGCACAGTTCTTTTATTCTGAGCAAGCTAACTGTCCTGGCGCTATAGGAAACACAGTAGAGTAGAAGAGTGTTCTTTTCTCAAAAGCAGAGTGTGTTTCTTGTAAGGCGAGCTAGCGATTGTTTCCCAGTCCTAAATGGAGTTGAATCCCATGCAGTTTCTGGTCCTACGAGCAAGAGTTGTTTTCTGGTAAGAAAAGTCACTATTGTGCTCCCATTGTCATTCACAGTGCAAATAGCACTCGCGTTTGTTCCAAGCAAGTACAGTGTATTGGACTGAAGAGGATCTACTATTCTTGTCAGTTTCCTAAGCAGAATTGAACTAGATATGGCTCGTGTGTGTAGGATGCACAGTTCTTTTGTTCTGAGCAAGCTCACTGTACTGGCGCTATAGGAAAGACAGTAGAGTAGAAGAGTGCTCTTTTCTCAAAAGCAGAGTGTGTTTCTTGTAAGGTGGGCTACCGGTTCTTTCCCAGTCCTAAATGGAGTTGAATCACATGCAGTTTCTGGTCCTACAAGCAAGAGTTGTTTTCTGGTAAAAAGAGTCACTATTGCGCTCCCAATTCCGTACACAGTGCAAATAGCACTCGCGTCTGTTCCCACCAAGTACAGTGTATTGGACTGAAGAGGATCTACTGTTCTTGTCAGTTTCCTAAGCAGAGTTGAACTCGATATGGCCCGTGTGTGCAGGAAGCACAGTTCTTTTGTTCTGAGCAAGCTCTCTGTTCCTGCCCTATAGGAAACACAGTAGAGTAGAAGAGTGCTCTTTTCTCACATGCAGAGTGTGTTTCTTGTAAGACGAGCTAGTGTTTGTTTCCAAGTCCTAAATGGAGTTGAATCACATGCAGTTTCTGGTCGTACGAGCAAGAGTTATTTTCTGGTAAGAAGAGTCACTATTGCGCTGCCATTGCTGTACACAGTGCAAATAGCACTGGCCTCTATTCCCAGCATGTACAGTGTATTGCCTGAAGAGGATCTACTTTTCTTGTCAGTTTACTAAACAGAATTGAACTAGATATGGCCGTGTGTTTAGGAAGCACAGTTCTTTTGTTCTGAGCAAGCTCATTGTTCTGGCGTTATAGGAAACACAGTAGACTAGAAGAGTGCTCTTTTCTCAAAAGCAGAGTGTGTTTCTTGTAAGGCGAGCTAGCGTTTGTTTCTAAGTCCTAAACGGAGTTGAATGACATGCAGTTTCTGGTCCTATGAGCAAGAGTTGTTTTCTGGTAAGAAGAGTCACTATTGCGCTCCCATTGCTGTACACAGTGCAAATAGCACTCGCGTATGTTAACAGCAAGTACAGTGTATTGGACTGAAGAGGAGCTACTGTTCTTGTCAGTTTCCTAAGCAGAGTTGAACTAGATATGGCCCGTGTTTGTAGGAAGCACAGTTCTTTTCTTCTGAGCAATCTCACTGTTCTGGCCCTATAGGAAACACAGTAGTGTAGAAGAGTGCTCTTTTTTCAAAAGCAGAGTATGTTTTTTGTAAGGCGAGCTAGCGTTTGTTTCCCAGTCCTAAATGGAGTTAAATCACATGCAGTTTTTGGTCCTATGAACAAGAGTTGTTTTCTGGTAAGGAAAGTCACTATTGCGCTCCCATTGACATACGCAGTGCAAATAGCACTCGCGTCTGTTCCCAACAAGTACAGTGTGTTGGACTGAAGAGGAGCTACTGTTCTTGTCAGTTTCCTAAGCAGAGTTGAACTAGATATGGCCCGTGTGTGTAGGAAGCACAGTTCTTTTGTTCTGAGCAAGCTCACTGTTCGGACCCCAGAGGAAACCCAGTAGAGTAGAAGTGTGCCTATTCTCAAAAGCAGAGCGTGTTTCTTGTAAGGAAAGCTAGCGTTTGTTTCCCAGTCCTAAGTGGAGTTGAATCACATGCAGTTTCTGGTCCTAAGAGCAAAAGTTGTTTTCTGGTAAGAAAAGTCACTATTGTGCTCCTATTACTGTACACAGTGCAAATAGTGCTCGCGTCTGTTCGCAGCAAGTACAGTGTATTGGACTGAAGAGGAGCTACTGTTCTCGTCAGTTTCCTAAGCAGAGTTGAAGTACATATGGCCCGTGTGTTTAGGAAGCACAGATCTTTTGTTCTTTGCAAGCTCACTGTTCTGGCCCTATAGGAGACACAGTAGAGTAAAAGAGAGCTCTTTTCTCAAAAGCAGGGTGTGTTTCTTGTAAGGCAAGCTAGCATTTGTTTCCCAGTCCTAAATGGAGTTGAATCACATGCAGTTTCTGGTCGTACGAGCAAGAGTTATTTTCTGGTAAGAAGAGTCACTATTGCGCTCCCATTGCCATATACAGTGCAAATAGCACTCGCGTCTGTTCCCAGCAAGTACAGTGTATTGGACTGAAGCGGAGCTACTGTTCTTGTCAGTTTCCTAAGCAGAGTGGAACTAGATATGGCCCGTGTGTGTAGGAAGCACAGTTCTTTTTTTCTGAGCAAGCTCACTGTTTGGACCCCAAAGGAAACCCAGTAGAGTAGAAGAGTGCTCTTTTCTCAAAAGCAGAGTGTGTTTCTTGTAAGGCGAGCTAGCATTTGTTTCCCAGTCCTAAATGGAGTTGAATCACATGCAGTTTCTGGTCCTACGAGCAAGAGTTGTTTTCTGGTAAGAAGAGTCACTATTGTGCTTCCATTGCCATATACAGTGCAAATAGCACTGGCGTCTGTTCCCAGCAAGTACAGTGTATGGGACAGAAGAGGATCTACTGTTCTTGTCAGTTTCTTAAGCAGAATTGAACTAGATATGACCGTGTGTGTAGGAAGCACAGTTCTTTTGTTCTGAGCAAGCTCACTGTTTTGGCCCTATAGGAAACACAGTAGAGTAGAAGAGTGCTGTTTTCTCAAAAGCAGAGTGTTTTTCTTGTAAGGCGAGCTAGCGTTTGTTTCCCAGTCCTAAATGGTGTTGAATCACATGCAGTTTTTGGTCCTACGAGCAAGATTTGTTTTCTGGTAAGGAAAGTCACTATTTCGCTCCCGTTGACATACACAGTGCAAATAGCCCTCGCGTCTGTTCCCAGCAAGTGCAGTGTATTGGACTGAAGAGGTGCTACTGTTCTAGTCAGTTTCCTAAGCAGAGTTGAACTAGAATTGGCCACTGTGCATAGGAAGCACAGTTCTTTTGTTCTGAGCAAGCTCACTGTTCGGACCCCATAGGACACATAGTAGAGAAGAAGAGTGCTCTTTTCTCAAAAGCAGAGTGTATTTCTTGTAAGGCAAGCTAGCTTTTGTTTCCCAGTCCTAAATGAATTTGAATGACATGCAGTTTCAGGTCCTATGAGCAAGAGTTGTTTTCTGGTAAGAAGAGTCACTGTTGCGCTCCCATTGTCATACACAAGGCAAATAGCACTGGTGTCTATCCCAGCATGTACAGTGTATTGGACTGAAGAGGATCTACTGTTCTTGTCAGGTTTCTAAGCAGATATGAACTAGATATGGCCCGTGTGTGCAGGAAGCACAGTTCTTTTGTTCTGAGCAAGCTCACTGTTCTGGCCCGATAGGAAACACAGTAGAGTAGAAGAGTGCTCTTTTCTCAAAAGCAGAGTGTGTTTCTTGTAAGGCGAGCTAGCGTTTGTTTCCCAGTCCTAAATGGAGTTGAATCACATGCAGTTTCTGGTCCTACGAGCAAGAGTTGTTTTCTGGTAAGAAAAGTCACTATTGTGCTCCCATTGTCATACACAGTGCAAATAGCACTGGCATCTGTTCCCAGCAAGTACAGTGTATTGGACTGAAGAGGATCTACTGTTCTTGTCAGTTTCCTAAGCAGAATTGAACTAGATATGGCCCGTGTGTGTAGGATGCACAGTTCTTTTGTTCTGAGCAAGCCACTGTACTGGCCCTATAGGAAAAACAGCAGAGTAGAAGAGTGCTCTTTTCTCAAAAGCAGAGTGTGTTTCTTGTAAGGCGAGGCTAGCGTCTGTTTCCCAGAAGTAAATGGAGTTGAATCACATGCAGTTTTTGGTCCTACGAGCAAGAGTTGTTTTCTGGTAAGGAAAGTCACTATTGCGCTCCCATTTCCATACACAGTGCAAATAGCACTCGCGTCTGTTCCCAGCAAGTACAGTGTATTGGACTGAAAAGGAGCTAGTGTTCTCATCAGCTTCCTATGCAGAGTTGTACTAGATATTGCCTGTGTGTGTAGGATGCACAGTTCTTTTGTTCTGAGCAAGCTCACTGTTCGGACCTCATAGGAAACACAGTAGAGTAGAAGAGTGCTCTTTTCTCAAAAGCAGAGTGTGTTACTTGTAAGGCGAGCTAGTGTTTGTTTCCCAGTCTGAAATGGAGTTGAATCCAATGCAGCTTCTGGTCCTACGAGCAAGAGTTGTTTTCTGATAAGAAGAGTCACTATTACGCTTCCATTGCCATACACAGTGCAAATAGCACTCGTGTCTGTTCCCAGGAAGAACAGTGTATTGGACTGAAGAGGAGCTGCTGTTCTTGTCAGTTTACTAAGCAGAGTTGAACTAGATATGGCTTGTGTGTGTAGGAAGCACAGTTCTTTTGTTCTGAGCAAGCTCACTGTTCGGAACCCATAGGAAACACTTTAGAGTAGAAGAGGGCTCTTTTCTCAAAAGCAGAGTGTTTTTCTTGTAAGGCGAGCTAGCGTTTGTTTCCCAGTCCTAAATGGATTTGAATCACATGCAGTTTCTGGTCCTACGAGCAAGAGTTGTTTTCTGGTAAGAAGAGTCACTATTGCTCTCCAATTGTCATACACAGGGCAAATAGCACTCGCGTCTCTTCCCAGCAAGTACAGTGGATTGGACTGAAGAGGATCTACTATTCTTGTCAGTTTCCTAAGCAGAATTGAACTAGGTTTGACCGTGTGTGTAGGAAGCACAGTTCTTTTGTTCTGAGCAAGCTCACTTTTCGGATCCAATAGGAAACACAGTAGAGTAGAAGAGTTCTCCAATCTCAAAAGCAGAGTGTGTTTCTTGTAAGGCGAGCTAGTGTTTGTTTCCCAGTCTGAAATGGAGTTGAATCCCATGCAGTTTCCGGTCCTACGAGCAAGAGTTGTTTTCTGCTAAGAAGAGTCACTATTGCGCTCCCATTGCCATATACAGTGCAAATAGCACTCGCGTCTGTTCCCAGCAAGTACAGTGTATTGGACTGAAGCGGAGCTACTGTTCTTGTCAGTTTTCTAAGCAGAGTGGAACTAGATATGGCCCGTGTGTGTAGGAAGCACAGTTCTTTTCTTCTGAGCAAGCTCACTGTTTGGACCCCAAAGGAAACACAGTAGAGTAGAAGAGTGCTTTTTTCTCAAAAGCAGAGTGTGTTTCTTGTAAGGTGAGCTAGCATTTGTTTCCCAGTCCTAAATGGAGTTGAATCACATGCAGTTTCTGGTCCTACGAGCAAGAGTTGTTTTCTGGTAAGAAGAGTCACTATTGTGCTTCCATTGTCATACACAGGGCAAATAGCACTCGCGTCTGTTCCCAGCATGTGCAGTGTATTGGACTGAAGATGATCTACTGTCCTTGTCAGTTTCCTAAGCAGAATTGATCTAGATATGGCCCGTGTGTGTAGGAAGCACAGTTCTTTTGTTCTGAGCAAGCTCACTGTTCTGACCCCATAAGAAATACAGTAGAGTAGAAGAGTGCCCTTTTCTCAAAAGCAGCGTGTGTTTCTTGTAAGGCGAGCTACCTTTTTTTTTTTCATCCTAAATGGAGTTGAATCACATGCAGTTTCTGGTCCTACGAGCAAGAGTTGTTTTCTGGTAAGAAGAGTCACTATTGCGCTTCCATTGTCATACACAGGGCAAATAGCACTGGCGTCTGTTCCCAGCATGTACAGTGTATTGGACTCATGAGGATCTACTGTCCTTGTCAGTTTCCTATGCAGAATTGATCTAGATATGGCTCGTGTGTTTAGGAAGCACAGTTCTTTTGTTCTGAGCAACCTCACTGTTCTGGCCCTATAGGAAACTCAGTAGAGTAGAAGAGTGCTCTTTTCTCAAAAGCAGAGTGTGTTTCTTGTAAGGCGAGCTAGCGTTTGTTTCCCAGTCCTAAATGGAGTTGAATCACATGCAGTTTTTGGTCCTACGAGCAAGAGTTGTTTTCTGGTAAGTAGTGTCACTATTGCGCTCCCATTGCCATACACAGTGCAAATAGCACTCAAGTATGTTCGCAGCAAGTACAGTGTATTGGACTGAAGATGAGCTACTGTTCTTGTCAGTTTCCTAAGCAGAGTTGAACTAGATATGGCCCCTGTGTGTAGGAAGCACAGTTCTTTTGTTCTGAGCAAGCTCACTGTTCGGACCCCATAGGAAACACTTTAGAGTAGAAGAGGGCTCTTTTCTCAAGAGCAGAGTGTGTTTCTTGTAAGGCGAGCTAGTGTTTGTTTCCCAGTCAGAAATGGAGTTGAATCCCATGCAGTTTTTGGTCCTACGAGCAAGAGTTGTTTTCTGGTAAGAAGAGTCACTATTGGGATCCCATTGCCATATACAGTGCAAATAGCTCTCGCGTCTTTTCCCAGCAAGTACAGTGTATTGGACTGAATAGGGGCTACTGTTCTTGTGCGTTTCCTACACAGAGTTGAACTAGATATGGCCCGTGTGTTTAGGTAGCACAGTTCTTTTGTTCTGAGCAATCTCACTGTTTGGACCCCAAAGGAAACACAGTAGAGTAGAAAAGTGCTCTTTTCTCAAAAGCAGAGTGTGTTTCTTGTAAGGCGAGCTAGCGTTTGTTTCGCAGTCCTAAATGGAGTTGAATCACATGCACTTTCTGGTCCTACGAGCAAGAGATATTTTCTGGTAAGAAGAGTCACTATTGCCCTCCCATTTTCATACACAACGCAAATAGCACTGGCGTCTATTCTCAGCATGTACAGTGTATTGGACTGAAGAGGACCTACTGTTCTTCTCAGTTTCCTAAGCAGAATTGAACCAGATATGGCCGTGTGTGTAGGAAGCACAGTCCTTTTCTTCTGAGCAAGCTCATTGTTTTGGCTCTTTAGAAAACAGTGTAGAGTAGAGGAGTGCTCTTTTCTCAAAAGCAGAGTGTGTTTCTTGTAAGGCGAGGCTAGCGTCTGTTTCCCAGAAGTAAATGGAGTTGAATCACATGCAGTTTTTGGTCCTACGAGCAAGAGTTGTTTTCTGGTAAGGAAAGTCACTATTGCGCTCCCATTTCCATACACAGTGCAAATAGCACTCGCGTCTGTTCCCAGCAAGTACAGTGTATTGGACTGAAAAGGAGCTAGTGTTCTCATCAGCTTCCTATGCAGAGTTGTACTAGATATTGCCTGTGTGTGTAGGATGCACAGTTCTTTTGTTCTGAGCAAGCTCACTGTTCGGACCTCATAGGAAACACAGTAGAGTAGAAGAGTGCTCTTTTCTCAAAAGCAGAGTGTGTTACTTGTAAGGCGAGCTAGTGTTTGTTTCCCAGTCTGAAATGGAGTTGAATCCAATGCAGCTTCTGGTCCTACGAGCAAGAGTTGTTTTCTGATAAGAAGAGTCACTATTACGCTTCCATTGCCATACACAGTGCAAATAGCACTCATGTCTGTTCCCAGGAAGAACAGTGTATTGGACTGAAGAGGAGCTGCTGTTCTTGTCAGTTTACTAAGCAGAGTTGAACTAGATATGGCTTGTGTGTGTAGGAAGCACAGTTCTTTTGTTCTGAGCAAGCTCACTCTTCGGACCCCATAGGAAACACTTTAGAGTAGAAGAGGGCTCTTTTCTCAAAAGCAGAGTGTTTTTCTTGTAAGGCGAGCTAGCGTTTGTTTCCCAGTCCTAAATGGATTTGAATCACATGCAGTTTCTGGTCCTACGAGCAAGAGTTGTTTTCTGGTAAGAAGAGTCACTATTGCTCTCCAATTGTCATACACAGGGCAAATAGCACTCGCGTCTCTTCCCAGCAAGTACAGTGGATTGGACTGAAGAGGATCTACTATTCTTGTCAGTTTCCTAAGCAGAATTGAACTAGGTTTGACCGTGTGTGTAGGAAGCACAGTTCTTTTGTTCTGAGCAAGCTCACTTTTCGGATCCAATAGGAAACACAGTAGAGTAGAAGAGTTCTCCTATCTCAAAAGCAGAGTGTGTTTCTTGTAAGACGAGCTAGTGTTTGTTTCCCAGTCTGAAATGGAGTTGAATCCCATGCAGTTTCCGGTCCTACGAGCAAGAGTTGTTTTCTGCTAAGAAGAGTCACTATTGCGCTCCCATTGCCATATACAGTGCAAATAGCACTCGCGTCTGTTCCCAGCAAGTACAGTGTATTGGACTGAAGAGGAGCTACTGTTCTTGTCAGTTTTCTAAGCAGAGTGGAACTAGATATGGCCCGTGTGTGTAGGAAGCACAGTTCTTTTCTTCTGAGCAAGCTCACTGTTTGGACCCCAAAGGAAACACAGTAGAGTAGAAGAGTGCTCTTTTCTCAAAAGCAGAGTGTGTTTCTTGTAAGGTGAGCTAGCATTTGTTTCCCAGTCCTAAATGGAGTTGAATCACATGCAGTTTCTGGTCCTACGAGCAAGAGTTGTTTTCTGGTAAGAAGAGTCACTATTGTGCTTCCATTGTCATACACAGGGCAAATAGCACTCGCGTCTGTTCCCAGCATGTGCAGTGTATTGGACTGAAGATGATCTACTGTACTTGTCAGTTTCCTAAGCAGAATTGATCTAGATATGGCCCGTGTGTGTAGGAAGCACAGTTCTTTTGTTCTGAGCAAGCTCACTGTTCTGACCCCATAAGAAATACAGTAGAGTAGAAGAGTGCCCTTTTCTCAAAAGCAGCGTGTGTTTCTTGTAAGGCGAGCTACCTTTTTTTTTTTCATCCTAAATGGAGTTGAATCACATGCAGTTTCTGGTCCTACGAGCAAGAGTTGTTTTCTGGTAAGAAGAGTCACTATTGCGCTTCCATTGTCATACACAGGGCAAATAGCACTGGCGTCTGTTCCCAGCATGTACAGTGTATTGGACTCATGAGGATCTACTGTCCTTGTCAGTTTCCTATGCAGAATTGATCTAGATATGGCTCGTGTGTTTAGGAAGCACAGTTCTTTTGTTCTGAGCAACCTCACTGTTCTGGCCCTATAGGAAACTCAGTAGAGTAGAAGAGTGCTCTTTTCTCAAAAGCAGAGTGTGTTTCTTGTAAGGCGAGCTAGCGTTTGTTTCCCAGTCCTAAATGGAGTTGAATCACATGCAGTTTTTGGTCCTACGAGCAAGAGTTGTTTTCTGGTAAGTAGTGTCACTATTGCGCTCCCATTGCCATACACAGTGCAAATAGCACTCAAGTATGTTCGCAGCAAGTACAGTGTATTGGACTGAAGATGAGCTACTGTTCTTGTCAGTTTCCTAAGCAGAGTTGAACTAGATATGGCCCCTGTGTGTAGGAAGCACAGTTCTTTTGTTCTGAGCAAGCTCACTGTTCGGACCCCATAGGAAACACTTTAGAGTAGAAGAGGGCTCTTTTCTCAAGAGCAGAGTGTGTTTCTTGTAAGGCGAGCTAGTGTTTGTTTCCCAGTCAGAAATGGAGTTGAATCCCATGCAGTTTTTGGTCCTACGAGCAAGAGTTGTTTTCTGGTAAGAAGAGTCACTATTGGGATCCCATTGCCATATACAGTGCAAATAGCTCTCGCGTCTTTTCCCAGCAAGTACAGTGTATTGGACTGAATAGGGGCTACTGTTCTTGTCCGTTTCCTACACAGAGTTGAACTAGATATGGCCCGTGTGTTTAGGTAGCACAGTTCTTTTGTTCTGAGCAATCTCACTGTTTGGACCCCAAAGGAAACACAGTAGAGTAGAAAAGTGCTCTTTTCTCAAAAGCAGAGTGTGTTTCTTGTAAGGCGAGCTAGCGTTTGTTTCGCAGTCCTAAATGGAGTTGAATCACATGCACTTTCTGGTCCTACGAGCAAGAGATATTTTCTGGTAAGAAGAGTCACTATTGCCCTCCCATTGTCATACACAACGCAAATAGCACTGGCGTCTATTCCCAGCATGTACAGTGTATTGGACTGAAGAGGACCTACTGTTCTTCTCAGTTTCCTAAGCAGAATTGAACCAGATATGGCCATGTGTGTAGGAAGCACAGTCCTTTTCTTCTGAGCAAGCTCATTGTTTTGGCTTTTTAGAAAACAGTGTAGAGTAGAGGAGTGCTCTTTTCTCAAAAGCAGAGTGTGTTTCTTGTAAGGCGAGCTAGTGTTTGTTTCCCAGTCCTAAATGGAGTTGAATCACATGCAGTTTTTGGTCCCATGAGCAAGAGTTGTTTTCTGGTAAGGAAAGTCACTATTGTGCTCCCATTCCCCTACACAGTGCAAATAGCGTGTCTGTTCCCAGCAAGTACAGTGTATTGGACTGAGAGGAGATACTGTTCTTGTCAGTTTCCTAAGCAGAGTTGAACTAGATATGGCCCCTGTGTGTAGGAAGCACAGTTCTTTTGTTCTGAGCAAGCTCACTGTTCGGACCCCATAGGAAACACTTTAGAGTAGAAGAGGGCTCTTTTCTCAAGAGCAGAGTGTGTTTCTTGTAAGGCGAGCTAGCGTTTGTTTCCCAGTCCTAAATGGAGTTGAATCACATGCAGTTTCTGGTCCTACGAGCAAGAGTTGTTTTCTGGTAAGAAGAGTCACTATTGCGCTCCCATTGTCATACACAGGGCAAATAGCACTCGCGTCTCTTCCCAGCAAGTACAGTGTATTGGACTGAAGAGGATCTACTATTCTTGTCAGTTTCCTAAGCAGAATTGAACTAGGTTTGACCGTGTGTGTAGGAAGCACAGTTCTTTTTTTCTGAGCAAGCTCATTGTTTTGGCCCTATAGGAAACACAGTAGAGTAGAATAGTGCTCTTTTCTCAAAAGCAGAGTGTGTTTCTTGTAAGGCGATCTAGCGTTTGTTTCCCAGTCCTAAATGGAGTTGAATCACATGTAGCTTTTGGTCCTACGAGCAAGAGTTGTTTTCTGGTAAGAAGAGTCACTATTGCGCTCCATATGACATACACAGGGCAAATAGATCTCGCGTCTGTTCCCAGCATGTACAGTGTATTGGACTGAAGATGATCTACTGTCCTTGTCAGTTTCCTAAGCAGAATTGATCTAGATATGGCCAGTGTGTGTAGGAAGCACAGTTCTTTTGTTCTGAGAAAGCTCACTGTTCTGACCCCATAAGAAACACAGTAGAGTAGAAGAGTGCCCTTTTATCAAAAGCAGTGTGTGTTTCTTGTAAGGCGAGCTAGCGTTTGTTTTTCAGTCCTAAATGGAGTTGAATCACATGCAGTTTCTGGTCCTACGAGCAAGAGTTGTTTTCTGGTAAGAAGAGTCACTATTGTGCTCCCATTTTCATACACAGGGCAAATAGCACTGGCGTCTGTTCCCAGCATGTACAGTGTATTGGACTCAAGAGGATCTACTGTCCTTGTCAGTTTCCTATGCAGAATTGATCTAGATATGGCCCATGTGTTTAGGAAGCACAGTTCTTTTGTTCTGAGCAAGCTCACTGTTCTGGTCCTATTGGAAACACAGTAGAGTAGAAGAGTGCTCTTTTCTCACAAGCAGAGTGTGTTTCTTGTAAGACGAGCTAGTGTTTGTTTCCAAGTCCTAAATGGAGTTGAATCACATGCAGTTTCTGGTCGTACGAGCAAGAGTTATTTTCTGGTAAGAAGAGTCACTATTGCCCTGCCATTGCTGTACACAGTGCAAATAGCACTGGCCTCTATTCCCAGCATGCACAGTGTATTGCCTGAAGAGGATCTACTTTTCTTGTCAGTTTACTAAACAGAATTGAACTAGATATGGCCGTGTGTTTAGGAAGCACATTTCTTTTGTTCTGAGCAAGCTCATTGTTCTGGCGCTATAGGAAACACAGTAGACTAGAAGAGTGCTCTTTTCTCAAAAGCAGAGTGTGTTTCTTGTAAGGCGAGCTAGCGTTTGTTTCCCAGTCCTAAACGGAGTTGAATGACATGCAGTTTCTGGTCCTATGAGCAAGAGTTGTTTTCTGGTAAGAAGAGTCACTATTGCGCTCCCATTGCTGTACACAGTGCAAATAGCACTCGCGTATGTTCCCAGCAAGTACAGTGTATTGGACTGAAGAGGAGCTACTGTTCTTGTCAGTTTCCTAAGCAGAGCTGAACTAGATATGGCCCGTGTTTGTAGGAAGCACAGTTCTTTTCTTCTGAGCAATCTCACTGTTCTGGCCCTATAGGAAACACAGTAGAGTAGAAGAGTGCTCTTTTCTCAAAAGCAGAGTGTGTTTTTTGTAAGGCGAGCTAGCGTTTGTTTCCCAGTCCTAAATGGAGTTGAATCACATATAACTTTTGGTCCTACACGCAAGAGTTGTTTTCTGGTAAGGAAAGTCACTATTGTGCTCCCATTGCCATACACAGTGCAAATAGCACTCGCATCTGTTCCCAGCAAGTATAGTGTATTGGACTGAAGAGGAGCTACTGTACTTGTCAGTTTCCTAAGCAGAATTGAACTGGATATGGTCTTTTGTGTAGGAAGCACAGTTCTTTTGTTCTGAGCAAGCGACTGTACTGGCCCTATAGGAAACACAGTAGAGCAGAAGAGTGCTCTTTTCTCAAAAGCAGAGTGTGTTTATTGTAAGGCGAGCTAGCGTTTGTTTCCCAGTCCTAAATGGAGTTGAATCACATGCAGTTTTTGGTCCTATGAACAAGAGTTGTTTTCTGGTAAGGAAAGTCACTATTGCGCTCCCATTGACATACACAGTGCAAATAACACTCGCGTCTGTTCCCAACAAGTACAGTGTATTGGACTGAAGAGGAGCTACTGTTCTTGTCAGTTTCCTAAGCAGAGTTGAACTAGATATGGCCCGTGTGTGTAGGAAGCACAGTTCTTTTGTTCTGAGCAAGCTCACTGTTCGGACCCCAGAGGAAACCCAGTAGAGTTGAAGTGTGCCTATTCTCAAAAGCAGAGCGTGTTTCTTGTAAGGAAAGCTAGCGTTTGTTTTCCAGTCCTAAGTGGAGTTGAATCACATGCAGTTTCTGGTCCTAAGAGCAAAAGTTGTTTTCTGGTAAGAAAAGTCACTATTGTGCTCCTATTACTGTACACAGTGCAAATAGTGCTCGCGTCTGTTCGCAGCAAGTACAGTGTATTGGACTGAAGAGGAGCTACTGTTCTCGTCAGTTTCCTAAGCAGAGTTGAAGTACATATGGCCCGTGCGTTTAGGAAGCACAGATCTTTTGTTCTTTGCAAGCTCACTGTTCTGGCGCTATAGGAGACACAGTAGAGTAAAAGAGAGCTCTATTCTCAAAAGCAGGGTGTGTTGCTTGTAAGGCAAGCTAGCATTTGTTTCCCAGTCCTAAATGGAGTTGAATCACATGCAGTTTCTGGTCCTACTAGCAAGAGTTTTTTTCTGGTAAGAAGAGTCACTATTGCGCTCCCACTGTCATACACAGGGCAAATAGCACTGGCATCTGTTCCCAGCATGTATAGTGTATTGGACTGAAGAGGATCTACTGTTCTTGTCAGGTTTCTAAGCAGAGATGAACTAGATATGGCCCGTGTGTGCAGGAAGCACAGTTCTTTTGTTCTGAGCAAGCTCACTGTTCTGGCCCGATAGGAAACACAGTAGAGTAGAAGAGTGCTCTTTTCTCAAAAGCAGAGTGTGTTTCTTGTAAGGCGAGCTAGCGTTTGTTTCCCAGTCCTAAATGGAGTTGAATCACATGCAGTTTCTGGTCCTACGAGCAAGAGTTGTTTTCTGGTAAGAAAAGTCACTATTGTGCTCCCATTGACATACACAGTGCAAATAGCACTGGCGTCTGTTCCCAGCAAGTACAGTGTATTGGACTGAAGAGGATCTACTGTTCTTGTCAGTTTCCTAAGCAGAATTGAACTAGATATGGCCCGTGTGTGTAGGAAGCACAGTTCTTTTGTTCTGAGCAAGCCACTGTACTGGCCCTATAGGAAAAACAGCAGAGTAGAAGAGTGCTCTTTTCTCAAAAGCAGAGTGTGTTTCTTGTAAGGCGAGGCTAGCGTCTGTTTCCCAGTTGTAAATGGAGTTGAATCACATGCAGTTTTTGGTCCTACGAGCAAGAGTTGTTTTCTGGTAAGAAGAGTCACTATTGTGCTCCGATTGCCATATACAGTGCAAATAGCTCTCGCGTCTTTTCCCAGCAAGTACAGTGTATTGGACTGAATAGGAGCTACTGTTCTTGTCCGTTTCCTACACAGAGTTGAATTAGATATGGCCGTGTGTTTAGGAAGCACAGTTCTTTTGTTCTGAGCAATCTCACTGTTTGGACCCCAAAGGAAACACAGTAGAGTAGAAAAGTGCTTTTTTCTCAAAAGCAGATTGTGTTTCTTGTAAGGCAAGCTAGCGTTTTTTTTGCAGTCCTAAATGCAGTTGAACCACATGCAGTTTCTGTTCCACGAGCAAGAGTTGTTTTCTGGTAAGAAGAGTCAATATTGCTCTCCCATTGCCATATACAGTGCAAAGAGTACTGGCGTCTGTTCCCAGCAAGTACAGTGTATGGGACAGAAGAGGATCTACTGTTCTTGTCAGTTTCTTAAGCAGAATTGAACTAGATATGACCGTGTGTGTAGGAAGCACAGTTCTTTTGTTCTGAGCAAGCTCAATGTTTTGGCCCTATAGGAAACACACTAGAGTAGAAGAGTGCTCGTTTCTCAAAAGCAGAGTGTTTTTCTTGTAAGGCGAGCTAGCGTTTGTTTTCCAGTCCTAAATGGAGTTGAATCACATGCAGTTTCTGGTCCTACGAGCAAGAGTTGTTTTCTGGTAAGAAGAGTCACTATTGCGCTCCCATTGTCATACACAGGGCAAATAGCACTCGCGTCTCTTCCCAGCAAGTACAGTGTATTGGACTGAAGAGGATCTACTATTCTTGTCAGTTTCCTAAGCAGAATTGAACTAGGTTTGACCGTGTGTGTAGGAAGCACAGTTCTTTTTTTCTGAGCAAGCTCATTGTTTTGGCCCTATAGGAAACACAGTAGAGTAGAATAGTGCTCTTTTCTCAAAAGCAGAGTGTGTTTCTTGTAAGGCGATCTAGCGTTTGTTTCCCAGTCCTAAATGGAGTTGAATCACATGTAGCTTTTGGTCCTACGAGCAAGAGTTGTTTTCTGGTAAGAAGAGTCACTATTGCGCTCCATATGACATACACAGGGCAAATAGCTCTCGCGTCTGTTCCCAGCATGTACAGTGTATTGGACTGAAGATGATCTACTGTCCTTGTCAGTTTCCTAAGCAGAATTGATCTAGATATGGCCAGTGTGTGTAGGAAGCACAGTTCTTTTGTTCTGAGAAAGCTCACTGTTCTGACCCCATAAGAAACACAGTAGAGTAGAAGAGTGCCCTTTTATCAAAAGCAGTGTGTGTTTCTTGTAAGGCGAGCTAGCGTTTGTTTTTCAGTCCTAAATGGAGTTGAATCACATGCAGTTTCTGGTCCTACGAGCAAGAGTTGTTTTCTGGTAAGAAGAGTCACTATTGTGCTCCCATTTTCATACACAGGGCAAATAGCACTGGCGTCTGTTCCCAGCATGTACAGTGTATTGGACTCAAGAGGATCTACTGTCCTTGTCAGTTTCCTATGCAGAATTGATCTAGATATGGCCCATGTGTTTAGGAAGCACAGTTCTTTTGTTCTGAGCAAGCTCACTGTTCTGGTCCTATAGGAAACACAGTAGAGTAGAAGAGTGCTCTTTTCTCACAAGCAGAGTGTGTTTCTTGTAAGACGAGCTAGTGTTTGTTTCCAAGTCCTAAATGGAGTTGAATCACATGCAGTTTCTGGTCGTACGAGCAAGAGTTATTTTCTGGTAAGAAGAGTCACTATTGCCCTGCCATTGCTGTACACAGTGCAAATAGCACTGGCCTCTATTCCCAGCATGCACAGTGTATTGCCTGAAGAGGATCTACTTTTCTTGTCAGTTTACTAAACAGAATTGAACTAGATATGGCCGTGTGTTTAGGAAGCACAGTTCTTTTGTTCTGAGCAAGCTCATTGTTCTGGTCCTATAGGAAACACAGTAGAGTAGAAGAGTGCTCTTTTCTCACAAGCAGAGTGTGTTTCTTGTAAGGCGAGCTAGCGTTTGTTTCCCAGTCCTAAACGGAGTTGAATGACATGCAGTTTCTGGTCCTATGAGCAAGAGTTGTTTTCTGGTAAGAAGAGTCACTATTGCGCTCCCATTGCTGTACACAGTGCAAATAGCACTCGCGTATGTTCCCAGCAAGTACAGTGTATTGGACTGAAGAGGAGCTACTGTTCTTGTCAGTTTCCTAAGCAGAGCTGAACTAGATATGGCCCGTGTTTGTAGGAAGCACAGTTCTTTTCTTCTGAGCAATCTCACTGTTCTGGCCCTATAGGAAACACAGTAGAGTAGAAGAGTGCTCTTTTCTCAAAAGCAGAGTGTGTTTTTTGTAAGGCGAGCTAGCGTTTGTTTCCCAGTCCTAAATGGAGTTGAATCACATATAACTTTTGGTCCTACACGCAAGAGTTGTTTTCTGGTAAGGAAAGTCACTATTGTGCTCCCATTGCCATACACAGTGCAAATAGCACTCGCATCTGTTCCCAGCAAGTATAGTGTATTGGACTGAAGAGGAGCTACTGTACTTGTCAGTTTCCTAAGCAGAATTGAACTGGATATGGTCTTTTGTGTAGGAAGCACAGTTCTTTTGTTCTGAGCAAGCGACTGTACTGGCCCTATAGGAAACACAGTAGAGCAGAAGAGTGCTCTTTTCTCAAAAGCAGAGTGTGTTTATTGTAAGGCGAGCTAGCATTTGTTTCCCAGTCCTAAATGGAGTTGAATCACATGCAGTTTTTGGTCCTATGAACAAGAGTTGTTTTCTGGTAAGGAAAGTCACTATTGCGCTCCCATTGACATACACAGTGCAAATAACACTCGCGTCTGTTCCCAACAAGTACAGTGTATTGGACTGAAGAGGAGCTACTGTTCTTGTCAGTTTCCTAAGCAGAGTTGAACTAGATATGGCCCGTGTGTGTAGGAAGCACAGTTCTTTTGTTCTGAGCAAGCTCACTGTTCGGACCCCAGAGGAAACCAAGTAGTGTTGAAGTGTGCCTATTCTCAAAAGCAGAGCGTGTTTCTTGTAAGGAAAGCTAGCGTTTGTTTTCCAGTCCTAAGTGGAGTTGAATCACATGCAGTTTCTGGTCCTAAGAGCAAAAGTTGTTTTCTGGTAAGAAAAGTCACTATTGTGCTCCTATTACTGTACACAGTGCAAATAGTGCTCGCGTCTGTTCGCAGCAAGTACAGTGTATTGGACTGAAGAGGAGCTACTGTTCTCGTCAGTTTCCTAAGCAGAGTTGAAGTACATATGGCCCGTGCGTTTAGGAAGCACAGATCTTTTGTTCTTTGCAAGCTCACTGTTCTGGCGCTATAGGAGACACAGTAGAGTAAAAGAGAGCTCTATTCTCAAAAGCAGGGTGTGTTGCTTGTAAGGCAAGCTAGCATTTGTTTCCCAGTCCTAAATGGAGTTGAATCACATGCAGTTTCTGGTCCTACTAGCAAGAGTTTTTTCTGGTTAGAAGAGTCACTATTGCGCTCCCACTGTCATACACAGGGCAAATAGCACTGGCATCTGTTCCCAGCATGTATAGTGTATTGGACTGAAGAGGATCTACTGTTCTTGTCAGGTTTCTAAGCAGAGATGAACTAGATATGGCCCGTGTGTGCAGGAAGCACAGTTCTTTTGTTCTGAGCAAGCTCACTGTTCTGGCCCGATAGGAAACACAGTAGAGTAGAAGAGTGCTCTTTTCTCAAAAGCAGAGTGTGTTTCTTGTAAGGCGAGCTAGCGTTTGTTTCCCAGTCGTAAATGGAGTTGAATCACATGCAGTTTTTGGTCCTACGAGCAAGAGTTGTTTTCTGGTAAGAAGAGTCACTATTGTGCTCCGATTGCCATATACAGTGCAAATAGCTCTCGCGTCTTTTCCCAGCAAGTACAGTGTATTGGACTGAATAGGAGCTACTGTTCTTGTCCGTTTCCTACACAGAGTTGAACTAGATATGGCCATGTGTTTAGGAAGCACAGTTCTTTTATTCTGAGCAAGCTCACTGTTTGGACCCCAAAGGAAACACAGTAGAGTAGAAAAGTGCTTTTTTCTCAAAAGCAGATTGTGTTTCTTGTAAGGCAAGCTAGCGTTTTTTTTGCAGTCCTAAATGCAGTTGAACCACATGCAGTTTCTGTTCCACGAGCAAGAGTTGTTTTCTGGTAAGAAGAGTCAATATTGCTCTCCCATTGCCATATACAGTGCAAAGAGCACTGGCGTCTGTTCCCAGCAAGTACAGTGTATGGGACAGAAGAGGATCTACTGTTCTTGTCAGTTTCTTAAGCAGAATTGAACTAGATATGACCGTGTGTGTAGGAAGCACAGTTCTTTTGTTCTGAGCAAGCTCAATGTTTTGGCCCTATAGGAAACACAGTAGAGTAGAAGAGTGCTCTTTTCTCAAAAGCAGAGTGTTTTTCTTGTAAGGCGAGCTAGCGTTTGTTTCGCAGTCCTAAATGGAGTTGAATCCCATGCAGTTTCTGGTCCTACAATCAAGAGTTGTTTTCTGGTAAGAAGAGTCACTATTGTGCTCCCATTGTCATACACAAGGCAAATAGCACTGGTGTCTATCCCAGCATGTACAGTGTATTGGACTGAAGAGGACCTACTGTTCTTCTCAGTTTCCTAAGCAGAATTGAACCAGATATGGCCGTGTGTGTAGGAAGCACAGTCCTTTTCTTCTGAGCAAGCTCACTGTTTTGGCTCTTTTGAAAACAGAGTAGAGTAGAAGAGTGCTCTTTTCTCAAAAGCAGAGTGTGTTTCTTGTAATGCAAGCTAGCGTTTTTTTCCCAGTTCTAAATGGAGTTGAATCACATGCAGTTTTTGGTCCCATGAGCAAGAGTTGTTTTCTGGTAAGGAAAGTCACTATTGTGCTCCCATTCCCCTACACAGTGAAAATAGCTTGTCTTTTCCCAGCAAGTACAGTGTACTGGACTGAAGAGGAGCTACTGTTCTTGTCAGTTTCCTAAGCAGAGTTGAACTAGATATGGCCGTGTGTGTAGGAAGCACAGTTGTTTTGTTCTGAGCAAGCTACTGTTCGGATCGCATAGGAAACACAGTAGAGTAGAAGAGTGCTCTTTTCTCAAAAGCAGAGTGTGTTTCTTGTAAGGCGAGCTAGTGTTTGTTTCTCAGTCAGAAATAAAGTTGAATCCCAAGCAGTTTCTTTTCCTACGAGCAAGAGTTGTTTTCTGGTAAGAAGAGTCACTATTGTGCTCCCATTGCCATACACAGTGCAAATAGCGCTCGCCTCTGTTCGCAGCAAGTACAGTGTATTGGACTGAAGAGGAACTACTGTTCTTGTCAGTTTCTCAAGCAGAGTTGAACTAGATATGGCCCCTGTGTGTAGAAAGCACAGTTCTTTTGTTCTGAGCAAGCTCACTGTTCGGATCTCATAGGAAACACAGTAGAGTAGAAGAGGGCTCTTTTCTCAAAAGCAGAGTGTGTTTCTTGCAAGGCGAGCTAGCGTTTGTTTCCCAGTCCTAAATGGAGTTGAATCACATGCAGTTTCTGGTCCTACGAGCAATAGTTGTTTTCTGGTAAGAAGAGTCACTATTGCTCTCCCATTGTCATACACAGGGCAAATAGCACTCGCGTCTGTTCCCAGCAACTGCAGTGTATTGGACTGAAGAGGATCTACTATTCTTGTCAGTTTCCTAAGCAGAATTGAACTAGATATGACCGTGTGTGTAGGAAGCACAGTTCTTTTGTTCTCAGCAAGCTCACTGTTCGGATCCCTTAGGAAACACAGTAGAGTAGAAGATTATTCTTTTCTCAAAAGCAGAGTGTGTTTCTTGTAAGGCGAGCTAGTGTTTGTTTCCCAGTCTGTAATGGAGTTGAATCCCATGCAGTTTCTGGTCCTACGAGCAAGAGTTGTTTTCTGGTGAGAAGAGTCACTATTGCGCTCACATTGCCATATACAGTGCAAATAGCACACGCGTCTGTTCCCAGCAAGTACAGTGTATTGGACTGAAGAGCAGCTACTGTTCTTGTCAGTTTCCTAAGCAGAGTGGAACTAGATATGGCCCGTGTGTGAAGGAAGCACAGTTCTTTTGTTCTGAGCAAGCTCACTGTTTGGACCCCAAAGGTAACACAGTAGAGTAGAATAGTGCTCTTTTCTCAAAAGCAGAGTGTGTTTTTTGTAAGGCGAGTTAGCGTTTGTTTCCCAGTCCTAAATGGAGTTGAATCACATGCAGTTTTTGGTCCTACGAGCAAGAGTTGTTTTCTGGTAAGAGAGTCACTATTGCGTTTCCATTGTCATACACAGGGCAAATAGCACACGCGTCTGTTCCCAGCATGTGCAGTGTATTGGAATGAAGATGATATACTGTCCTTGTCAGTTTCCTAAGCAGAATTGATCTAGATATGGCCCGTGTGTGTAGGAAGCACAGTTCTTTTGTTCTGAGCAAGCTCACTGTTTTGGCCCTGTAGGAAACACAGTAGAGTAGAAGAGTGCTCTTTTCTGAAAAGCAGAGTGTGTTTCTAGTAAGGTGAGCTAGCGTTTGTTTCGCAGTCCTAAATGGAGTTGAATCACATGCAGTTTCTGGTACTACGAGCAAGAGTTGTTTTCTGGTAAGAAGAGTCACTATTGTGCTCCCATTGTCATACACAGGGCAAATAGCACTCGCGTTTGTTCGCAGCAAGTAGAGTGTATTGGGACTGAAGATGAGCTACTGTTCTTGTCAGTTTCCTAAGCAGAGTTGAACTAGATATGGCCCCCTGTGTGTAGGAAGCACAGTTCTTTTGTTCTAAGCAAGCTCACTGTTCGGACCCCATAGGAAACACTTTAGAGTAGAAGAGGGCTCTTTTTTCAAGAGCAGAGTGTGTTTTCTTGTAAGGCGAGCTAGTGTTTGTTTCCCAGTCAGAAATGGAGTTGAATCCCATGCAGTTTTTGGTCCTACGAGCAAGCGTTGTTTTCTGGTAAGAAGAGTCGCTATTGGGATCCCATTGCCATATACAGTGCAAATAGCTCTCGCGTCTTTTCCCAGCAAGTACAGTGTATTGGACTGAATAGGAGCTACTGTTCTTGTCCGGTTCCTACACAGAGTTGAACTAGATATGGCCCGTGTGTTTAGGAAGCACAGTTCTTTTGTTCTGAGCAAGCTCACTGTTTGGACCCCAAAGGAAACACAGTAGAGTAGAAAAGTGCTCTTTTCTCAAAAGCAGAGTGTGTTTCTTGTAAGGCGAGCTAGCGTTTGTTTCGCAGTCCTAAATGGATTTGAATCCCATGCAGTTTCTGGTCCTACGAGCAAGAGTTGTTTTCTGGTAAGAAGAGTCACTATTGCGCTTCCATTGCCATATACAGTGCAAATAGCACTCGCGTCTGTTCCCAACAAGTACAGTGTATTGGACTGAAGAGGAGCTACTGTTCTTGTCAGTTTCCTAAGCAGAGTTGAACTAGATATGGCCCGTGTGTGTAGGAAGCACAGTTCTTTTGTTCTGAGCAAGCTCACTGTTCTGGCCCTATAGGAAACAAAGTAGAGTAGAAGAGTGCTCTTTTCTCAGAAGCAGAGTGTGTTTCTTGTAAGGCTAGCTAGCGTTTGTTTCGCAGTCCTAAATGGAGTTGAATCACATGCAGTTTCTGGTCCTACGAGCAAGAGTTGTTTTCTGGTAAGAAGAGTCACTATTGCGATCCCATTGTCATACACAACGCAAATAGCACTGGCGTCTATTCCCAGCATGTACAGTGTATTGGACTGAAGAGGACCTACTGTTCTTCTCAGTTTCCTAAGCAGAATTGAACCAGATATGGCCGTGTGTGTAAGAAGCACAGTCCTTTTCTTCTGAGCAAGCTCACTGTTTTGGCTCTTTAGAAAACAGAGTAGAGTAGAAGAGTGCTCTTTTCTCAAAAGCAGAGTGTGTTTCTTGTAAGGCGAGCTAGCGTTTGTTTCCCAGTCCTAAATGGAGTTGAATCACATGCAGTTTTTGGTCATTTGAGCAAGAGTTGTTTTCTGGTAAGGAAAGTCACTATTGTGCTCCCATTCCCCTACACAGTGCAAATAGCATGTCTGTTCCCAGCAAGTACAGTGTATTGGACTGAGAGGAGATACTGTTCTTGTCAGTTTCCTAAGCAGAGTTGAACTAGATATGGACCCTGTGTGTAGGAAGCACAGTTCTTTTGTTCTGAGCAAGCTCACTGATCGGACCCCATAGGAAACACTTTAGAGTAGAAGAGGGCTCTTTTCTCAAGAGCAGAGTGTGTTTCTGGTAAGGCGAGCTAGCGTTTGTTTCCCAGTACTAAATGGAGTTGAATCACATGCAGTTTCTGGTCCTACGAGCAAGAGTTGTTTTCTGGTAAGAAGAGTCACTATTGCGCTCCCATTGTCATACACAGGGCAAATAGCACTCGCGTCTGTTCCCAGCAAGTACAGTGTATTAGACTGAAGATGAGCTACTGTTCTTGTCAGTTTCCTAAGCAGAGTTGAACTCGATATGGCCCCTGTGTGTAGGAAGCACAGTTCTTTTGTTCTGAGCAAGCTCACTGTTCTGGCCCTATAGGAAACACAGTAGAGTAGACGAGTGCTCTTTTCTCAAAAGTAGAGTGTGTTTCTTGTAAGGCACGCTAGCGTTTGTTTCGCAGTCCTAAATGGAGTTGAATCCCATGCAGTTTCTGGTCCTACAATCAAGAGTTGTTTTCTGGTAAGAAGAGTCACTATTGTGCTCCCATTGTCATACACAAGGCAAATAGCACTGGTGTCTATACCAGCATGTACAGTGTATTGGACTGAAGAGGACCTACTGTTCTTCTCAGTTTCCTAAGCAGAATTGAACCAGATATGGCCGTGTATGTAGGAAGCACAGTCCTTTTCTTCTGAGCAAGCTCACTGTTTTGGCTCTTTTGAAAACAGAGTAGAGTAGAAGAGTGCTCTTTTCTCAAAAGCAGAGTGTGTTTCTTGTAATGCAAGCTAGCGTTTTTTTCCCAGTTCTAAATGGAGTTGAATCACATGCAGTTTTTGGTCCCATGAGCAAGAGTTGTTTTCTGGTAAGGAAAGTCACTATTGTGCTCCCATTCCCCTACACAGTGAAAATAGCTTGTCTTTTCCCAGCAAGTACAGTGTATTGGACTGAAGAGGAGCTACTGTTCTTGTCAGTTTCCTAAGCAGAGTTGAACTAGATATGGCCGTGTGTGTAGGAAGCACAGTTGTTTTGTTCTGAGCAAGCTACTGTTCGGATCGCATAGGAAACACAGTAGAGTAGAAGAGTGCTCTTTTCTCAAAAGCAGAGTGTGTTTCTTGTAAGGCGAGCTAGTGTTTGTTTCTCAGTCAGAAATAAAGTTGAATCCCAAGCAGTTTCTGGTCCTACGAGCAAGAGTTGTTTTCTGGTAAGAAGAGTCACTATTGTGCTCCCATTGCCATACACAGTGCAAATAGCACTCGCCTCTGTTCGCAGCAAGTACAGTGTATTGGACTGAATAGGAACTACTGTTCTTGTCAGTTTCTCAAGCAGAGTTGAACTAGATATGGCCCCTGTGTGTAGAAAGCACAGTTCTTTTGTTCTGAGCAAGCTCACTGTTCGGATCTCATAGGAAACACAGTAGAGTAGAAGAGGGCTCTTTTCTCAAAAGCAGAGTGTGTCTCTTGCAAGGTGAGCTAGCGTTTGTTTCCCAGTCCTAAATGGAGTTGAATCACATGCAGTTTCTGGTCCTACGAGCAATAGTTGTTTTCTGGTAAGAAGAGTCACTATTGCTCTCCCATTGTCATACACAGGGCAAATAGCACTCGCGTCTGTTCCCAGCAACTGCAGTGTATTGGACTGAAGAGGATCTACTATTCTTGTCAGTTTCCTAAGCAGAATTGAACTAGATATGACCGTGTGTGTAGAAAGCACAGTTCTTTTGTTCTCAGCAAGCTCACTGTTCGGATCCCTTAGGAAACACAGTAGAGTAGAAGATTTTTCTTTTCTCAAAAGCAGAGTGTGTTTCTTGTAAGGCGAGCTAGTGTTTGTTTCCCAGTCTGTAATGGAGTTGAATCCCATGCAGTTTCTGGTCCTACGAGCAAGAGTTGTTTTCTGGTGAGAAGAGTCACTATTGCGCTCACATTGCCATATACAGTGCAAATAGCACACGCGTCTGTTCCCAGCAAGTACAGTGTATTGGACTGAAGAGGAGCTACTGTTCTTGTCAGTTTCCTAAGCAGAGTGGAACTAGATATGGCCCGTGTGTGAAGGAAGCACAGTTCTTTTGTTCTGAGCAAGCTCACTGTTTGGACCCCAAAGGTAACACAGTAGAGTAGAATAGTGCTCTTTTCTCAAAAGCAGAGTGTGTTTTTTGTAAGGCGAGCTAGCGTTTGTTTCCCAGTCCTAAATGGAGTTGAATCACATGCAGTTTTTGGTCCTAAGAGCAAGAGTTGTTTTCTGGTAAGAGAGTCACTATTGCGTTTCCATTGTCATACACAGGGCAAATAGCACACGCGTCTGTTTCCAGCATGTGCAGTGTATTGGAATGAAGATGATCTACTGTCCTTGTCAGTTTCCTAAGCAGAATTGATCTAGATATGGCCAGTGTGTGTAGGAAGCACAGTTCTTTTGTTCTGAGAAAGCTCACTGTTCTGACCCCATAAGAAACACAGTAGAGTAGAAGAGTGCCCTTTTCTCAAAAGCAGTGTGTGTTTCTTGTAAGGCGAGCTAGCGTTTGTTTTTCAGTGCTAAATGGAGTTGAATCACATGCAGTTTCTGGTACTACGCGCAAGAGTTGTTTTCTGGTAAGAAGAGTCACTATTGTGCTCCCATTGTCATACACAGGGCAAATAGCACTGGCGTCTGTTCCCAGCATGTACAGTGTATTGGATTGAAGATGAGCTACTGTTCTTGTCAGTTTCCTAAGCAGAGTTGAACTAGATATAGTTGGTGTGTGTAGGAAGCACAGTTCTTTTGTTCTGAGCAAGCTCACTGTTCAGATCCCATAGGAAACACAGTAGAGTAGAAGAGTCTTCTTTTCTCAAAAGCAGAGTGTGTTTCTTGTAAGGAGAGCTAGCGTTTGTTTCCCAGTCCTCAATGGAGTTGAATCACATGCAGTTTCTGGTCCTACGAGCAAGAGTTGTTTTCTGGTAAGAAGTGTCACTATTGCTCTCCCATTGTCATACACAGGGCAAATAGCACTCGCGTCTGTTCCCAGCAACTACAGAGTATTGGCCTGAAGAGGATCTACTATTCTTGTCAGGTTCCTAAAAAATTGAACTAGATATGACCGTGTGTGTGTAGGAAACCCAGTTCTTTTGTTCTGAGCAAGCTCACTGTTCTGACCACATGAGAAACACAGTAGAGTAGAAGAGTGCACTTTTCTCAAAACAGCGAGTGTTTCTTGTAAAGCGAGCTAGCGTTTTTTTTTTTCAGTCCGAAATGGAGTTGAATCACATGCAGTTTCTGGTCCTACGAGCAAGAGTTGTTTCATGGTAAGAAGAGTACTATTGCAGTCCCATTTTCATACACATTGCAAATAGCACTGGCATCTGTTCCCCTCGTGTACAGTGTATTGGACTGAAGAGGAGCTACTGTTCTTGTCAGTTTCCTAAGTAGAGATGAACTAGATATGGCCCGTGTGTGTAGGAAGCACAGTTCTTTTGTTCTGAGCAAGCTCACTGTTCGGACCCCATAGGAAACACTGTAGAGTAGAAGAGTGCTCTTTTCTCAAAAGCAGAGTGTGTTTCTTGTAAGGCGAGGTAGTGTTTGTTTCGCAGTCCTAAATGGAGTTTAATCACAAGCAGTTTCTGGTCCTAAGAGCAAGAGTTGTTTTCTGGTAAGAAGAGTCACTTTTGTGCTCCCGTTGCTGTTCACAGTGCAAATAGCACTCACGTCTGTTCCCAGCAAGTACAGTGTATTGGACTGAAGAGGAGCTACTCTTCTTGTCAGTTTCCTAAGCAGAGTTGAACTAGATATGGCCCGTGTGTGTAGGAAGCACAGTTCTTTTGTTCTGAGCAAGCTCACTGTTATGGCCCTATAGGAAACACAGTAGAGTAGAAGAGTGCTCTTTAATCAAAAGCAGAAAGTGTTTCTTGTAAGGCAAGCTAGTGTTTGTTTCCCAGTTCTAAATGGAGTAAATCACAAGCAGTTTCTGGTCCTACGAGCAAGAGTTGTTTTCTGGTAAGAAGAGTCACTATTGCGCTCCCATTGCCGTACACAGTGCAAATAGCCCTCGCGTCTGTTCCCAGCAAGTACAGTGTATTGGACTGAAGAGGAGCTACTGTTCTTGTGAGTTTCCTAAGCAGAGTTGAACTAGATATGGCCCGTGTGTGTAGGAAGCACAGTTCTTTTTATCTCAGCAAGCTCACTGTTCGGACCCCATAGGAAACACAGTAGAGTAGAATAGTGCTCTTTTCTCGAAAGCAGAGTGTGTTTCTTATAAGGCAAGCTAGGGTTTGTTTCCCAGTCCTAAATGGAGTTGAATCAAATGCAGTTTTTGGTCTTACGAGCAAGAGTTGTTTTCTAGTAAGAAGAGTCACTATTGTGCTCCAATTGCCATACACAGTACAAATAGCACTCGCGTCCGTTCCCAGCAAGTACAGGGTATTGGACTGAAGAGGAGCTACTGTTCTTGTCAGTTTCCTAAGCAGAATTGAACTAGATATGGCCCGTGTCTAGGAAGCACAGTTCTTTTGTTCTGAGCAAGCTCACTGTTCTGGCCCTACAGGAAACACCGTAGAGTAGAAGAGTGCTCTTTTCTCAAAAGCAGAGTGTGTTTCTTGTAAGGCGAGCTAGCGTTTGTTTCCCAGTCCTAAATCGAGTTGAATCACATGCAGTTTCTGGTCCTACGAGCAAGAGTTGTTTTTGCTAAGAAGAGTCACTATTGCGCTCCCTTTGTCATTCACAGTGCAAATAGCACTGGCCTCTGTTCCCAGCAAGTACAGTGTATTGGACTGAAGAGGATCTACTGTTCTTGTCAGTTTCCTAAGCAGAGTTGAACTAGATATGGCCCTTGTGTGTAGGAAGCATGGTTCTTTTGTTCTGAGCAAGCTCACTGTTCGGACCCTATAGGAAACACAGTAGAGTAAAAGTGTGACCTTTTCTCAAAGCAGAGCGTGTTTCTTGTAAGGCGAGCTAGCGTTTGTTTCTCAGTCCTAAGTGGAGTTGAATAACATGCAGTTTTTGGTCCTATGAGCAAGAGTTGTTTTCTGGTAAGAAGAGTCACTATTGTGCTCCCATTGCTCTACACAGTGCAGATAGCACTCGCGTCTGTTCCCAGCAAGTACAGTGTATTGGACTGAAGAGAAGCTACTGTTCTTGTCAGTTTAATAAGCAGAGTTGAACTAGATAAGAACCGTGTGTGTAGGAAGCACAGTTCTTTTGTTCTGAGCAAGCTCACTGTTCTGGCCTTATAAAAAACACAGTAGAGTAGAAGAGTGCTCTTTTCTCAAAAGCAGAGTGTGTTTCTTGTAAGGCAAGCTAGGGTTTGTTTCCCAGTCCTAAATGGAGTTGAATCAAATGCAGTTTTTGGTCTTACGAGTAAGAGTTGTTTTCTGGTAAGAAGAGTCACTATTGTGCTCCCATTGTCAGACACAGGGCAAATACCACTGGCTTCTGTTCCTAGCATGTACAGTGTATTGGACTAAAGAGGATCTACTGTTCTTGTCGGGTTTCTAAGCAGAGTTGAACTAGATATGGCCCATGTGTGTAGGAAGCACAGTTCTTTGTACTCAGAAAACTCACTGTTCTGGCCCTATAGGAAACACAGTAGAGTAGAAGCGTGCTCTTTCCTCAAAAGCAGAGTGTGTTTCTTGTAAGGCGAGTTAGCGTTTGTTTCCCCGTGCTAAATGGAGTTGAAACCCATCAGTTTCAGGTCCTACGAGCAAGAGTAGTTTTCTGGTAAGGAAAGTCACTATTGTGCTCCCATTGCCATACACAGTGAAAATAGCACTCGCGTCTCTTCCCAGCAAGTACAGTGTATTGGACTGAAGAGGAACTACTGTTCTTGTCAGTTTCCTAAGCAGAGTTGAACTAGATATGACCCGTGTGTGTAGGAAGCACAGTTCTTCTGTTCTGAGCAAGCTCACTGTTTGGACACAATAGGAAACACAGTAGAGTAGATGTGTGCCCTATTCTCAAAAGCAGAATGTGTTTCTTGTAAGGCGAGGTAGTGTCTGTTTCCCAATCCTAAATGGAGTTGAATCACATGCAGTTTCTGGTCCTAAGAGCAAGAGTTGTTTTGTGGTAAGAAGAGTCACTATTGTGCTCCCTTTGTCATACACAGGGCAAATAGCACTGGCGTCTGTTCCCAGCAAGTACAGTGTATTGGTCTGAAGAGGAGCTACTGTTCTTGTCAGTTTCCTAAGCAGAATTGAACTAGATATGGCCCGTGTGTGTAGGAAGCACAGTTCTTTTGTTCTGAGCAATCTCACAGTTCTGGCCCTATAGAAAACACAGTAGAGTAGAAAAGTGCTCTTTTCTCAAAAGCAGAGGGTGTTTCTTGTGCGTCGAGCTAGCGTTTGATTCTCAGTCCTAAATGGAGTTGAATCAAATGCAGTTTTGGTCCTTCGAGCAAGAGTTGTTTTCTGGTAAGAAGAGTCACTATTGGGCTCCCATTGCCATACACAGTACAAATAGCACTCGCGTTTGTTTAACGCAAGTACAGTGTATTGGTCTGAAGAGGAGCTACTGTTCTTGTCAGTTTCCTAAGCAGAGTTGAACTAGATATGGCCCGTGTGTGTAGTAAGCACAGTCCTTTTGTTCTGAGCAAGCTCACTGTTTGAACCCCATAGGAAACACAGTAGAGTAGAAGAGTGCTCTTTTCTCAAAAGCAGAGTGTGTTTCTTGTAAGGCGAGCTAGCATTTGTTTCCCAGTCCTAAATGGAGTTGAAATACACATGCAGTTTCTGGTCTTACGAGCAAGAGTTGTTTTCTGGTAAGAAGAGTCACTATTGCTCTCCCTTTGCCATACACAATGCCAATAGCACTCGCGTCTGTTCCCAACAGTAAAGTGTATTGGACTGAAGAGGAGCTACTGTTCTTGTCAGTTTCCTAAGCAGAATTGAACTAGATATGGCCCATGTGTGTAGGAAGCACAGTTCTTTTGTTCTGAGAAAGCTCACTGTTCTGGCCCTATAGGAAACACAGTAGTGTAGAAGAGTGCTCTTTTCTCAAAAGCAGAGTGTGTTTCTTGTAAGGCGAGCTAGCGTTTGTTTCCCAGTCCTAAATGGAGTTGAAATACACATGCAGTTTCTGGTCTTACGAGCAAGAGTTGTTTTCTGGTAAGAAGAGTCACTATTGCTCTCCCTTTGCCATACACAATGCCAATAGCACTCGCGTCTGTTCCCAACAAGTACAGTGTATTGGACTGAGGAGGAGCTACTGTTCTTGTCAGTTTCCTAAGCAGAATTGAACTAGATATGGCCCATGTGTGTAGGAAGCACAGTTCTTTTGTTCTGAGAAAGCTCACTGTTCTGGCCCTATAGGAAACACAGTAGTGTAGAAGAGTGCTCTTTTCTCAAAAGCAGAGTGTGTTTCTTGTAAGGCGAGCTAGCGTTTGTTTCCCAGTCCTAAATGGAGTTGAATCACATGCAGTTTCTGGTCCTATGAGCAAGAGTTGTTTTCTGGTAAGAAGAGTAACTATTGTGCTCCCATTGACATACACAGTACAAATAGCACTCGTGTCTGTTTCCAGGAAGTACAGTGTATTGGACTGAAGAGGAGCTACTGTTCTTGTCAGTTTCCTAAGCTGAGTTGAACTAGATATGGCCCGTGTGTGTAGGAAGCACAGTTCTTTTGTTCTGAGCAAGCTCACTCTTCAAACCACATAGGAAACACAGTAGAGTAGAAGAGTGCTCTTTTCTGAAAAGCATAGTGTGTTTCTTGTAAGGCGAGCTAGTGTTTGTTTCCCAGTCCTAACTGGAGTTGAATCCCATGGAGTTTCTGGTCTTACGAGCAAGAGTTTTTTTCTGGTAAGAAGAGTCACTATTGCGCTCCCATTGCCGTACACAGTGCAAATCGCACTGGTGTCTGTTTCCCAGCAAGTACAGTGTATTGGAATGAAGTGGAGCTACTGTTCTCGTCAGTTTCCAAAGCAGAGTTGAACTAGATATCGCCCGTGTGTGTAGGAAGCACAGTTCTTTTGTTCTGAGCAAGCTCACTGTTCTGGCCCTATAGGAAACACAGTAGTGTAGAAGAGTGCTCTTTTCTAAAAAGCAGAGTGTGTTTCTTGTAAGGCGAGCTAGCGTTTGTTTCCCAGTCCTAAATGGAGTTGAATCACCTGCAGTTTCTGGTCCTAAGAGCAAGAGTTGTTTTTCTGGTAAGAAGAGTCACTTTTGTGCTCCCGTTGCTGTTCACAGTGCAAATAGCACTCGCGTCTGTTCCCAGCAAGTACAGTGTATTGGACTGAAGAGGAGCTACTCTTCTTGTCAGTTTTCCTAAGCAGAGTTGAACTAGATATGGCCCGTGTGTGTAGGAAGCACAGTTTCTTTTGTTCTGAGCAAGCTCACTGTTATGGCCCTATAGGAAACACAGTAGAGTAGAAGAGTGCTCTTTAATCAAAAGCAGAAAGTGTTTCTTGTAAGGCAAGCTAGTGTTTTGTTTCCCAGTTCTAAATGGAGTAAATCACATGCAGTTTCTGGTCCTACGAGCAAGAGTTGTTTTCTGGTAAGAAGAGTCACTATTGCGCTCCCATTGCCGTACACAGTGCAAATAGCCCTCGCGTCTGTTCCCAGCAAGTACAGTGTATTGGACTGAAGAGGAGCTACTGTTCTTGTGAGTTTCCTAAGCAGAGTTGAACTAGATATGGCCCGTGTGTGTAGGAAGCACAGTTCTTTTTATCTCAGCAAGCTCACTGTTCGGACCCCATAGGAAACACAGTAGAGTAGAATAGTGCTCTTTTCTCGAAAGCAGAGTGTGTTTCTTGTAAGGCAAGCTAGGGTTTGTTTCCCAGTCCTAAATGGAGTTGAATCAAATGCAGTTTTTGGTCTTACGAGCAAGAGTTGTTTTTCTAGTAAGAAGAGTCCACTATTGCGCTCCAATTTGCCATACACAGTACAAATAGCACTCGCGTCCGTTCCCAGCAAGTACAGTATATTGGACTGAAGAGGAGCTACTGTTCTTGTCAGTTTTCCTAAGCAGAATTGAACTAGATATGGCCCGTGTCTAGGAAGCACAGTTTCTTTTGTTCTGAGCAAGCTCACTGTTCTGGCCCTACAGGAAACACCCGTAGAGTAGAAGAGTGCTCTTTTCTCAAAAGCAGAGTGTGTTTCTTGTAAGGCGAGCTAGCGTTTGTTTCCCAGTCCTAAATCGAGTTGAATCACATGCAGTTTCTGGTCCTACGAGCAAGAGTTGTTTTTTGCTAAGAAGAGTCACTATTGCGCTCCCTTTGTCATTCACAGTGCAAATAGCACTGGCCTCTGTTCCCAGCAAGTACAGTGTATTGGACTGAAGAGGATCTACTGTTCTTGTCAGTTTCCTAAGCAGAGTTGAAACTAGATATGGCCCTTGTGTGTAGGAAGCATGGTTCTTTTGTTCTGAGCAAGCTCACTGTTCGGACCCTATAGGAAACACAGTAGAGTAGAAAAGTGCTCATTTCTCAAAAGCAGAGGGTGTTTTCTTGTACGTCGAGCTAGCGTTTGTTTCTCAGTCCTAAATGGAGTTGAATCAAATGCAGTTTTGGTCCTTCGAGCAAGAGTTGTTTTCTGGTAAGAAGAGTCACTATTGGGCTCCCATTGCCATACACAGTACAAATAGCACTCGCGTTTGTTTAACGCAAGTACAGTGTATTGGTCTGAAGAGGAGCTACTGTT